>NW_027307893.1:300000-415190 GCF_047496885.1 Scyliorhinus torazame | reverse complement strand
TGTTTTTTTTAAAGAAGTAGGGACTGTAGATTTATTTATTTATTTTTATAAATTTAGAGTGCCCAATTCATTTTTTCCAATTCAGGGACAATTCCGCGTGGCCAGTCCCCCGAGCCTGCACATCTTTGGGTTGTGGGGGCGAAACCCACGCAAACACTGGGAGAGCTATTTTATTGTCAGAGTTGTGGTCACTGTTGCTGAGTGAACAGCAAGATCCCACAGCGGCAGCTATCTGGACCTAACCGATGGGACACTGTCCTTCCTCCCTCCCCCCCTCACTCCTGCTGGGTGCCCCATTCCCCACTGCACCTAACAACCCCACCCCCACCGCCGTGTCATGTGTGGATTGGAACATCCCTGGAGAAGTCCCATTAGTTTCTGAAAGAATTCAACTGCCTCTTAAAATGAAGAAAAACCTTTCTAAAACGAAATCCATTGGCACACACAAAGATTCCAGAAGGTGCAGTCGGCAGTGTTGAGTGTCGTTTACATTTGCTACCAGGTTGCAGAGAGTGGCTGAAACCGTGAAATCCCCCCCCCCCCGCCCCCTACCCCCTCCCCCACCACAAATACCCGGGACGCTCAGAATTAATATAACCCCTGTTATTTTGGAACAAAATTAGACAGCTTCATATTCCAGATTTGTATTTTACTCTTTGCCGCCCACCAAAGGGTTAATGTGTTTGTGTCTAAGTGCAAGGCCGGGGCAGCAATAAAGAGACAACTCACGTGAGTGCGGCCTGTGGAGTAGGCCTCAGTCCATCCACTTGCCTCTGGAGAATAGCCTTTGTCCAAAGATTCCTGGTCGCATTGCAGTCTTCAAAGTTCAAATTCCTGGGAAAAAGAGGGAGAAAATTAACTAAAACGCAGGAAAATGTTTAAACTTGTAGCACAGCAAGAGGCCAAGATTCCCCCTCTCAGTTACACACACTCTCAGCAACATCCACCTACAATAATCTCAGTTATAAACCACAGGATAAAAATGATTGAGAGATAGTTCCCGCTTCCCTTGTGTTTCTCTTTCTCTCTCTCTCTCGCTATCTCATTCGGTCTCTCTATCCCTCTCATTCATATTTCTGTCTCCCTCGTTATCCCTCATCACCCTCCCAGCATTTATTTCTATTTATTTCCCTAATCAGGGTATCCCCAGAAAGATGTGATGAGACTCCCCATTGCAGTTTGTGGGGTGGTTTTCTTCGATTAAAGGTTTAAAGAGACACTAAAAAGCTGGAGAGAAATGGACAGATAGAGGCAGAAAGCAGGGGAGACAGAGAGAGAGAGAGAGGCAAGAATGGAAAGAAGACAGAAAGGGAGAGAAAGCCTCTCTTTTTCACGACCTCCCTCTCCCTCCACCCTCTCTTTCTTTCTCCTCTCCCTCTCTCTAATCTCCATTACCCCCCAGCCCCACACTCTTTCTGTACTCTCTCTCTCTTTCTCACTCTCATTCTAATAGTTGGGAAGGAGAAAGAAAGAGAGACAGGGTCACACACAGGAATCCAACATTCATAACCACAGCAAACTGAATTCAAATGACCTCCTGCAAATTTAATTTCACCCTCATACTTTACCAGGATGTTGCCTGGAATGGAGAGTAGGTCTTACGAGGAAAGGTTGAGGGTGCTAGGCCTTTTCTCATGAGAACGGAGAAGGATGAGGGGCGACTTGATAGAGGTTTATAAGATGATCAGGGGAATAGATAAGAGTACAGTCAGAGACTTTTTCCCCGGGTGGAACAAACCATTACAAGGGGACATAAATTTAGGGTGAAAGGTGGAAGATATAGGAGGGATGTCAGAGGTAGGTTCTTTACCCAGAGAGTAGTGGGGGCATGGAATGCACTGCCTGTGGAGGTAGTTGAATCGGAAACATTCGGGACCTTCAAGCAGCTATTGGATATTTACATGGATTACGGTTAAATGATAGAGTGTAGATTTATTTGTTCTTAAGGGCAGCATGGTAGCATTGTGGATAGCACAATTGCTTCACAGATCCAGGGTCCCAGGTTCGATTCCGGCTTGGATCACTGTCTGTGCGGAGTCTGCACATCCTCCCCGTGTCTGCGTGGGTTTCCTCCGGGTGCTCCGGTTTCTTCCCACAGTCCAAAGATGTGCAGGTTAGGTGGATTGGCCATGAAAAATTGCCCTTAGTGTCCAAAATCGCCCTTTGTGTTGGGTGGAGGTGTTGAGTTTGGGTAGGGTGCTCTTTCCAAGAGCCGGTGCAGACTCAAAGGGCCGAATGGCCTCCTTCTGCACTGTAAATTCAATGATAATCTATGATTAATCTAGGACAAAGGTTCGGCACAACATCGTGGGCCGAAGGGCCTGTTCTGTGCTGTATTTTCTTTTTAAAAAACTTGTGTCTCGGCCTAAAACACAGGCTTCATTCCAGAATTATACCCGCTTCATGTTAAGGGACTTTAATTCCGGGCAATCGAGATTACTTTACAGTCAATGGATTAATTTTAAAAGTGACCCCACTATCGTTAATTTTGTGAATTCTGCAGGCAACCTGGGCACAGGGAGAGCCCAACAAATGATGACCACTTTCAAAATTGAGTTCAGAGTTTCTGATCTGAGATTTCTCTCGCTCTCTCTACCAGATTTCAGAGATTGGCTGAAACAGTGAAATGCCCCGCCCCCCGCCCCCCTGGCAAACCCCCCCCCCCCCCCCCACACCCCTGGGATGCTCAGAATTAATATATCCCCTGTCATTTTGGAACAAAATTAGACAGCTTCATATTCCAGATTTGTATTTTACTCTTTGCCGCCCACCAAAGGTTTAATGTGTTTGTGTCTTAGTGCAAGGCCGGGGAGGCAATAAAGAGACAACTCACGTGAGTGCGGCCTGTGGAGTAGGCCTCAGTCCATCCACTTGTCCTTTGGAGAATAGCCTTTGTCCAAAGGTTCCTGCTCACATTACAGTCTTTCAAAATTCAAATTCCTGGGAAAAAGAGGGAGAAAATTAACTAAACCACTGGAAAAGCTTGAAACTATTTAATACAGCGAGAGCCCAGGGTCCCCTTTTCAGTTTTACAACTCCTCAGCAACATCCGAATACAAATAAGTCACAGCTTTCAACCAGAGGTTAAAAAAGATTGAGAGACAATTAATACTCAAAATCTTTTTATTATCACAATTAGGCTTACATTAATACTGCAATGAAGTTACTGTGAAAATCCCCTTCTCTTGTGTTTCTTGCTGTCTCTCTGTACCTCTTATACATATTTATGTCTCCCTCCCTCACTCTCTTTGATCCCTCCAATATTAAAATTAAACCTCAGTCAGGGTAATAACCCGGGTGAAGCCTGCGGAACAGGCCTCAGCCAGCGCTCCCTCGGGAAGAATTCACACTCCCTCGTCCTCCTCACAGGATTCCCGACCTCCTTCCAGTTTTCCAAATAAAAATGCCTCTGGAGAAAAAAAGGAGATAAAATTGGTGATAAAGACAATAACAGGGACATTTAAAAAAAATATACAAAACAGCACAACAGGAGTCCAACATTTCTAATCTCGAGCCAATCAGCAACATGTCAAAACCCAAAATGCACAGCTCAAAACAGAGAGATTGACACACCCAGCGACACACACACACACACACACAGAAGAGAGGGGTAATGTTTTCAGTGTCGTGGGTTTTTGGTTTGTGAACTAAAGTCCCTCAGACACAGATATATCCTCAGTGAGCTGTGAGCAGACTCCACCCCTAGTCTCTGCCATGTGTGGAATGTCTGTCTCAGAGGACAGCTCTCTATTGACATGTAAATGAGTGACAAGAGATGCTGATCTCCTTGCTGCTCAGCCCCTCACACACAGAATGTGACTTCAGCTAAACCTTGGCCTTCCCCACACCAGTGTTGTTCACTGAGCAGGCCGGAAAAAATTGGATTCAATGTAATTATTAGACAGGGACGTTCTTATTTTTTCTACCCAAGTGCATAACCTCACATTTATCCATGTGATACTGCATCTGCCACATCTCTCTCTCACTCACTCCCCTCCCAATAGGATTGAATCATAATTTAAAATAGAATTGGGAAATGATTAGAAACAGTTTGGACTAGAGATCTCTTCAGTGACCTGTGTGCAGTTCCCACCCCCGACTTTCTGTCAGGAATGTCCCCCTCGGTGTGTTTCCTGGGTCTGCAAAGGTAACACTTGTCCTGTCTATGGTTATGTTAATTCAGCAGACAGCCACAGATTCACAATGTCCTGTCCTTATTTCTGTCTTTGTTTAACATTTGTTCCCTCTGAATTTCTGACATGTTGGGAATGACCATTCGTCTGTCGCCTTAGGAAGGCTTTCCATAGAATGAGTAAAAACCAGCAAGAAATCACAGAATGTGAGTTAAACACAACTTCATTCCTGCTTCCATTTAGAGAGAAGATTCCTGGCCAGACAAACAAAGCTCATTGCAAAGTTTCACTTCATATTTTACTTGTTGTTCACAGACAGATTTTTCACTGAAATCTTCTGATGTCAATTCCTGAGATTAGAATTTATAAAGAAACAATTTGGATTGAATGAAAACGGTCAGTTTGATAACCCTAATGTCCTGACTGCCTCACGTCCTGGCACCCTCACACCATCACACCCTCATGTCCCCTAACCCTCACATCCTGACCCACTCCCGTCCCCGAAACCTCAGATCCTGACCCGCTGTGTACCTCTTTCTCTGTGTCTGTCCCTCACTCTCTCCGTGTGCCCACCTCTCTCTGTCCCTCTCTCTCTCTGTGTCCCTGTTGCTCTCAAAGTGTCCTCTGACTCTATCCCTCTCTTTCACTGTCTACCTCTTTCTCTCTGTGTCACTCTCTCTGTTGCCCTCTCCCAAAAAGTTCCCCCCTCTCTCTGTCCCCCTCTCTCCCTGTCCCTCTATCTCTATCCCTCTCTCTCTTTGTCCAACTCTCGCTCACTGTGTACATCTCTCTCACTTTCTATCACTCTATCTCTCTCTCTCCTTCTCTCGCTGTGCCTCTCGCTCTCGCTGTGTCCCTCGCTCTTGCTGAGTCGTCGCTCTCGCTGTGTCCCTCGGTCTCGCTGTGTCCCTCGCTCTAGCTGTGTCCCTCGCTCTCTGTGTACCCCTCACTGTCTGTGTACCCCTCACTCTCTGTGTACCCCTCAATCTCTGTGCGTCCCTCGCTCTCTGTGCGTCCCTCGCTCTCTGTGAATCCCTCGCTCTCTGTGCGTCCCTCGCTCACGGTGTGTCCCTCGCTCATGGTGTGTCCCTCGCTCTCAGTGTGTCCCTCGCTCTCTATGTGTCCCTCGCTCTCTATGTGTCCCTCGCTCTCTGTGTGTCTCTCGCTCTCTGTGGGTCCCTCGCTCTCTGTGCGTCCCTCGCTCTCTGTGTGTCTCTCGCTCTCTGTGTGTCCCTCGCTCTCTGTGCGTCCCTCGCTCTCTGTGTGTCCCTCGCTCTCTGTGCGTCCCTCGCTCTCTGTGTGTCCCTCGCTCTCTGTTTGTCCCTCACACTCTGTTTGTCCCTCGCTCTCTGTGCGTCCCTCGCTCTCTTTGCGTCCCTCGATCTCTGTGTGTCCCTCGCTCTCTGTGTGTCCCTCGCTCTCTGTGTGTCCCTCGCTCACGGTGTGTCCCTCGCTCTCGGTGTGTCCCTCGCTCTCTATGTGTCTCTCGCTCTCTGTGCGTCCCTCGCTCTCTGTGTGTCCCTCGCTCTCTGTGCGTCCCTCGCTCTCTGTGCGTCCCTCGCTCTCTGTTTGTCCCTCGCACTCTGTTTGTCCCTCGCTCTCTGTGCGTCCCTCGCTCTCTGTGCGTCCCTCGCTCTCTGTGCGCCACTCGCTCTCTGTGCGTCCCTCGCGCTCTGTGTGTCCCTCGCTCTCTGTGCATCCCTCGCTCTCTGTGTGTGTCACTCGCTCTCTGTGTGTGTCACTCGCTCTCTGTGCGTCCCTCGATCTGTGCGTGTCCCTCGCTCTCTGTGCGCCACTCGCTCTCTGTGCGTCCCTCGCTCTCTGTGTGTCCCTCGCTCTCTGTGTGTCCCTCGTTCTGTGCGTCCCTCGCTCTCTGTGCGTCCCTCGCTCTCTGTGCGTCCCTCGCTCTCTGTGCATCCCTCGCTCTCTGTGTGTGTTACTCGCTCTCTGTGCGCCACTCGCTCTCTCTGCGTCCCTCGCTCTCTGAGTGTCCCTCGATCTGTGCGTGTCCCTCGCTCTGTGCACCTCTCACTCTCTGTGTCCCTCGCGCTCTGTGTGTCCCTCACTCTCTGTGTGTGTTCCTCGCTCCTCGTGTGTCCCTAGCTTTCTGTGCGTACCTCGCTCTCTGTGTGTGTCCCTCGCTCTCTGTGCACCCCTCGCTCTCTGTGTCCCTCGCCCTCTGTGTGTCCCTCGCTCTCTGTGCGTCCTTCGCTCTCTGTGTGTCCCTCGCTCTCTGTGTGTCCCTCGTTCTCTGTGTGTCCAACGCTCTCTGTGTGTGTCCTTCGCTCTCTGTGCACCCCTCGCTCTCTGTGTCCCTCCCTCTCTGTGTGTCCCTCGCTCTCTGTGTGTCCCTCGCTCTCTGTGTGTCCCTCGCTCTCTGTGTGTCCCTCGCTCTCTGTGTGTCCCTCGCTCTCTGTGTGTGTCCTTCGCTCTCTGTGCACCCCTCGCTCTCTGTGTCCCTCGCTCTCTGTGTGTCCCTCGCTCTCTGTGTGTCCCTCGCTCTCTGTGTGTCCCTCGCTCTCTGTGTGTCCCTCGCTCTCTGTGTGTCCCTCGCTCTCTGTGTGTGTCCCTCGCTCTCTGTGCACCCCTCACTCTCTGTGTCCCTCGCTCTCTGTGCGCCTCGCTCTATGTGTCCCTCGCTCTCTGTGTCCCTCGGTCTGTGTCCCTCGCTCTGTGCGTCCCTCTCTCTGTGCGTCCCTCGATCTCTGTGTGTCCCACGCTCTGTGTGTGTCCTTTGCTCTCTGTGTGTCCCTTGCTCTCTGTGTGTCCCTCGCTCTCTGTGTGTCCCTCGCTCTCTGTGTGTCCCTCGCTCTCTGTGTGTCCCTCGCTCTCTGTGTGTCCCTCGCTCTGTGTGTCCCTCGCTCTGTGTGTCCCTCGCTCTCTGTGTGTCCCTCGCTCTCTGTGCGCCACTCGCTCTCTCTGCGTCCCTCGCGCTCTGTGTGTCCCTCGCTCTCTGTGTGTCCCTCGCTCTCTGTGCGCCACTCGCTCTCTCTGCGTCCCTCGATCTCTGTGTGTCCCTCGCTCTCTGTGTGTCCCTCGCTCTCTGTGCGCCCCTCGCTCTCTGTGCGCCACTCGCTCTCTCTGCGTCCCTCGCGCTCTGTGTGTCCCGCACTCTCTGTGTGTTCCTCGCTCCTTGTGTGTCCCTCTCTCTCTGTGTGTCCCTCGCTCTGTGTGTCCCTCGCTCTCTGTGCGTCCCTCGCTCTCTGTGCGTCCCTCGCTCTCTGTGCGCCACTCGCTCTCTCTGCGTCCCTCGCGCTCTGTGCGTCCCTCGCTCTCTGTGTGTTCCTCGCTCCTTGTGGGTCCCTAGCTCTCTGTGCGTCCCTCGCTCTCTGTGTGTGTCCCACGCTCTCTGTGCACCCCTCGCTCTCTGTGTCCCTCGCCCTCTGTGTGTCTCTCGCTCTCAGTGCGTCCTTCGATCTCTGTGTGTCCCTCGCTCTCTGTGTGTCCCTCGCTCTCTGTGTCCCTCGCTCTCTGTGTGCCTCGCTCTGTGCGTCCCTCTCTCTGTGCGTCCCTCGATCTCTGTGTGTCCCACACTCTGTGCGTGTCCTTTGCTCTCTGTGTGTCCCT
Organism: Scyliorhinus torazame; assembly: GCF_047496885.1. Classification (NCBI taxonomy): domain Eukaryota; kingdom Metazoa; phylum Chordata; class Chondrichthyes; order Carcharhiniformes; family Scyliorhinidae; genus Scyliorhinus; species Scyliorhinus torazame. The sequence continues at coordinate 407,490 of NW_027307893.1, read as the reverse complement.
TGCTCTCTGTGTGTCCCTCGCTCTCTGTCTGTCCCTGGCTCTCTGTGTGTCACTCGCTCTCTGTGTGTCCCTCGCTCTCTGTGTGTCCCTCGCTTTCTGTGTGTGTCCCTCGCTCTCTGTGTGTGCCCCTCGCTCTCTGTGTGTGTCCCTCGCTCTCTGTGTGTGTCCCTCGCTCTCTGTGTGTGTTCCTCGCTCGCTGTGTGTTCCTCGCTCTCTGTGTGTCCCTCACTCTCTGTGTGTCCCTCGGTCTCTGTGTGTCCCTCGCTCTCTGTGTGTCCCTCGCTCTCTGTGTGTCCCTCGCTCTCTGTGTGTCCCTCGCTCTCTGTGTGTTCTTCGCTCTCTGTGTGTACCTCACTCTCTGTGTGTCCCTCACTCTCTGTGTGTCCCTCGCGCTCTGTGTGTGTACCCTCGCTCTCTATGTGTGTTCCTCGCTCTCTGTGCACCCCTTGCTCTCTGTGTAATTCGCTCTCTGTGTGCCCCTCGCTATCTGTGCGTCCCTCGCTCTCTGTGTGTCCCTCGCTCTCTGTGCGTCCCTCGCTCTCTGTGTGTCCCTCGCTCTCTGTGTGTCCCTTGCTCTCTGTGAGTTCCTCGCTCTCTGTGTGTGTCCCTCGCTTTGTGTGTGTGTCTCGCTCTCTGTGCACCCCTTGCTCTCTGTGTCCTTCGCTCTCTGTGTGTCCCTCGCTCTCTGTGCGTCCCTCGCTCTCTGTGTGTCCCTCGCTCTCTGTGTGTCCCCCGCTCTCTGTATGTGTCCCTCGCTCTCTGTGTGTCCCTCACTCTCTGTGTGTCCCTCGCACTCTGTGTGTCCCCCGCTCTCTGTGTGTGTCCCTCACTCTGTGCCTCCCTCGCTCTCTGTGTGTGTCCCTCGCTCTGTGCGTCCCTCGCTCTCTGTGCGTCCCTCGCTCCCTGTGTGCCCCTCGCTCTCTGTGTGTGTCCCTCGCTCTGTGCGTCCCTCGCTCTCTGTGTGTCCCTCGCTCTTTGTGTGTCCCTCGCTCTCTGTGTGTCCCTCGCTCTCTGTGTGTCCCTCGTTCTCCATGTGTCCCTCGCTCTGTGTGTGTCCCTCGCTCTCTGTGTTTGTCCCTCGCTCTCTGTGTGTGTCCCTCGCTCTCTGTGTGTGTCCCTCGCTCTGTGTGTGTCCCTCGCTCTCTATGTGTGTCCCTCGCTCTCTGTGTGTCCCTCGCTCTCTGTGTGTCCCTCGCTCTCTGTGTGTCCCTCGCTCTCTGTGTGTCCCTCGCTCTCTGTGTGTTCCTCGCTCTCTGTGTGTCCCTTGCTCTGTGTGTGTCCCTCGCTCTCTGTGTGTCCCTCGCTCTCTGTGTGAGTCCCTCGCTCTCTGTGTGTCCCTCGCTCTCTGTGTGTCCCTCGCTCTCTGTGTGTCCCTCGCTCTCTGTGCGTCCCTCGCTCTGTGTGTGTGTCCCTCATTCTCTGTGTGTACCTCGCTCTCTGTGTGTGTCTCTCGCTCTCTGTGTGTGTCCCTCGCTCTCTGTGTGTGTCCCTCGCTCTCTGTGTGTGTTCCTCGCTCTCTGTGTGTGTCCCTCGCTTTCTGTGTGTGTCCCTCGCTCTCTGTGTGTCCCTCGCTCTCTGTGTGTCCCACGCTCTCTGTGTGTCCCTCGCTCTGTGTGTGTGTTCCTCGCTCTCTGTGTTTCCCTCACTCACTGTGTGTCCGTCGCTCTCTGTGTGTCCCTCGCCCTCTGTGTGTGTCCCTCGCTCTCTGTGTGTGTCCCTTGCTCTGTGTGTCCCTCGCTCACTGTGCGTCCCTCGCTCTCTGTGTGTCCCTCGCTGTCTTGTGTCCCTCGCTGTCTTGTGTCCCTCGCTGTCTGTGTCCCTCGCTCTCTGTACCCCTCGCTCTTTGTGTCCCTCTCTCTGTGCGTCCCTCGCTCTGCGTGTCCCTCGCTCTCTCTCTGTCCCTCGCTCTCTGTGTTTCCCTCGCTCTCTGTGTGTCCCTCGCTCTCTGTGCGTCCCTCGCTCTCTGTTTGTCCTTCGCTCTGTGGGTGTCCCTCGTTCTGTGTGTGTCCCTCGCTCTGTGTCCCTCGCTCTTTGTGACCCTCGCTCTGTGTGTCCCTCGCTCTGTGTGTCCCTCACTCTCTGTGTGTCCCTCGCTCTCTGTGTGTCCCTCGCTCTCTGTGCGTTCTGCGCTCTCTGTGCGTCCCTCGCTCTCTGTGCGTCCCTCGCTCTCTGTGTGTCCCTCGCTCTGTGTGTGTCCCTCGCTCTCTGTGTGTCCCTCACTCTCTGTCTGTCCCTCGCTCTGTGTGTGTCCCTCGCTCTGTGTGTCCCTCGCTCTGTGTGTCCCTCGCTCTCTGTGCGTTCTGCACTCTCTGTGCGTTCTGCGCTCTCTGTGCGTCCCTCGCTCTCTGTGTGTCCCTCGCTCTGTGTGTCCCTCGCTCTCTGTGCGTCCCTCGCTCTCTGTGCGTCCCTCACTCTCTGTGTGTCCATCGCTCTCTGTGTGTCCCTCGCTCTTTGTGTCCCTCGCTGTCTTGCGTCCCTCGCTCACGGTGTGTCCCTCGCTCATGGTGTGTCCCTCGCTCTCAGTGTGTCCCTCGCTCTCTATGTGTCCCTCGCTCTCTATGTGTCCCTCGCTCTCTGTGTGTCTCTCGCTCTCTGTGGGTCCCTCGCTCTCTGTGCGTCCCTCGCTCTCTGTGCGTCTCTCGCTCTCTGTGCGTCTCTCGCTCTCTGTGTGTCCCTCGCTCTCTGTGCGTCCCTCGCTCTCTGTGCGTCCCTCGCTCTCTGTGCGTCCCTCGCTCTCTGTGTGTCCCTCGCTCTCTGTTTGTCCCTCACACTCTGTTTGTCCCTCGCTCTCTGTGCGTCCCTCGCTCTCTTTGCGTCCCTCGATCTCTGTGTGTCCCTCGCTCTCTGTGTGTCCCTCGCTCTCTGTGTGTCCCTCGCTCTCTGTGTGTCCCTCGCTCACGGTGTGTCCCTCGATCTCGGTGTGTCCCTCGCTCTCTGTGCGTCCCTCGCTCTCTGTGTGTCCCTCGCTCTCTGTGCGTCCCTCGCTCTCTGTGCGTCCCTCGCTCTCTGTTTGTCCCTCGCACTCTGTTTGTCCCTCGCTCTCTGTGCGTCCCTCGCTCTCTGTGCGTCCCTCGCTCTCTGTGCGCCACTCGCTCTCTGTGCGTCCCTCGCGCTCTGTGTGTCCCTCGCTCTCTGTGCATCCCTCGCTCTCTGTGTGTGTCACTCGCTCTCTGTGTGTGTCACTCGCTCTCTGTGCGTCCCTCGATCTGTGCGTGTCCCTCGCTCTCTGTGCGCCACTCGCTCTCTGTGCGTCCCTCGCTCTCTGTGTGTCCCTCGCTCTCTGTGTGTCCCTCGTTCTGTGCGTCCCTCGCTCTCTGTGCGTCCCTCGCTCTCTGTGCGTCCCTCGCTCTCTGTGCGTCCCTCGCTCTCTGTGCATCCCTCGCTCTCTGTGTGTGTCACTCGCTCTCTGTGCGCCACTCGCTCTCTCTGCGTCCCTCCCTCTCTGAGTGTCCCTCGATCTGTGCGTGTCCCTCGCTCTCTGTGCACCCCTCAATCTCTGTGTCCCTCGCGCTCTGTGTGTCCCTCACTCTCTGTCTGTGTTCCTCGCTCCTCGTGTATCCCTAGCTATCTGTGCGTCCCTCGCTCTCTGTGTGTGTCCCTCGCTCTCTGTGCACCCCTCGCTCTCTGTGTCCCTCGCCCTCTGTGTGTCCCTCGCTCTCTGTGCGTCCTTCGCTCTCTGTGTGTCCCTCGCTCTCTGTGTGTCCCTCGTTCTCTGTGTGTCCAACGCTCTCTGTGTGTGTCCTTCGCTCTCTGTGCACCCCTCGCTCTCTGTGTCCCTCCCGCTCTGTGTGTCCCTTGCTCTCTGTGTGCCCCTCGCTCTCTGTGTGTCCCTCGCTCTCTGTGTGTCCCTCGCTCTCTGTGTGTCCCTCGCTCTCTGTGTGTGTCCTTCGCTCTCTGTGCACCCCTCGCTCTCTGTGTCCCTCGCTCTCTATGTGTCCCTCGCTCTCTGTGTGTCCCTCGCTCTCTGTGTGTCCCTCGCTCTCTGTGTGTCCCTCGCTCTCTGTGTGTCCCTCGCTCTCTGTGTGTGTCCCTCGCTCTATGTGCACCCCTCACTCTCTGTGTCCCTCGCTCTCTGTGCGCCTCGCTCTATGTGTCCCTCGCTCTCTGTGTCCCTCGCTCTCTGTGTCCCTCGGTCTGTGTCCCTCGCTCTGTGCGTCCCTCTCTCTGTGCGTCCCTCGATCTCTGTGTGTCCCACGCTCTGTGTGTGTCCTTTGCTCTCTGTGTGTCCCTCGCTCTCTGTGTGTCCCTCGCTCTCTGTGTGTCCCTCGCTCTCTGTGTGTCCCTCGCTCTCTGTGCGTCCCTCGCTCTCTGTGCGTCCCTCGCTCTCTGTGCGTCCCTCGCTCTCTGTTTGTCCCTCGCACTCTGTTTGTCCCTCGCTCTCTGTGCGTCCCTCGCTCTCTGTGCGTCCCTCGCTCTCTGTGCGCCACTCGCTCTCTGTGCGTCCCTCGCGCTCTGTGTGTCCCTCGCTCTCTGTGCGTCCCTCGCTCTCTGTGTGTGTCACTCGCTCTCTGTGTGTGTCACTCGCTCTCTGTGCGTCCCTCGATCTGTGCGTGTCCCTCGCTCTCTGTGCGCCACTCGCTCTCTGTGCGTCCCTCGCTCTCTGTGTGTCCCTCGCTCTCTGTGTGTCCCTCGTTCTGTGCGTCCCTCGCTCTCTGTGCGTCCCTCGCTCTCTGTGCGTCCCTCGCTCTCTGTGCGTCCCTCGCTCTCTGTGCATCCCTCGCTCTCTGTGTGTGTCACTCGCTCTCTGTGCGCCACTCGCTCTCTCTGCGTCCCTCGCTCTCTGAGTGTCCCTCGATCTGTGCGTGTCCCTCGCTCTCTGTGCACCCCTCACTCTCTGTGTCCCTCGCGCTCTGTGTGTCCCTCACTCTCTGTGTGTGTCCCTCGCTCTCTGTGCACCCCTCACTCTCTGTGTCCCTCGCGCTCTGTGTGTCCCTCACTCTCTGTGTGTGTCACTCGCTCTCTGTGCGCCACTCGCTCTCTCTGCGTCCCTCGCTCTCTGAGTGTCCCTCGATCTGTGCGTGTCCCTCGCTCTCTGTGCACCCCTCACTCTCTGTGTCCCTCGCGCTCTGTGCATCCCTCGCTCTCTGTGTGTGTCACTCGCTCTCTGTGCGCCACTCGCTCTCTCTGCGTCCCTCGCTCTCTGAGTGTCCCTCGATCTGTGCGTGTCCCTCGCTCTCTGTGCACCCCTCACTCTCTGTGTCCCTCGCGCTCTGTGTGTCCCTCACTCTCTGTGTGTGTTCCTCGCTCCTCGTGTATCCCTAGCTATCTGTGCGTCCCTCGCTCTCTGTGTGTGTCCCTCGCTCTCTGTGCACCCCTCGCTCTCTGTGTCCCTCGCCCTCTGTGTGTCCCTCGCTCTCTGTGCGTCCTTCGCTCTCTGTGTGTCCCTCGCTCTCTGTGTGTCCCTCGTTCTCTGTGTGTCCAACGCTCTCTGTGTGTGTCCTTCGCTCTCTGTGCACCCCTCGCTCTCTGTGTCCCTCCCGCTCTGTGTGTCCCTTGCTCTCTGTGTGTCCCTCGCTCTCTGTGTGTCCCTCGCTCTCTGTGTGTCCCTCGCTCTCTGTGTGTCCCTCGCTCTCTGTGTGTGTCCTTCGCTCTCTGTGCACCCCTCGCTCTCTGTGTCCCTCGCTCTCTGTGTGTCCCTCGCTCTCTGTGTGTCCCTCGCTCTCTGTGTGTCCCTCGCTCTCTGTGTGTCCCTCGCTCTCTGTGTGTCCCTCGCTCTCTGTGTGTGTCCCTCGCTCTATGTGCACCCCTCACTCTCTGTGTCCCTCGCTCTCTGTGCGCCTCGCTCTATGTGTCCCTCGCTCTCTGTGTCCCTCGCTCTCTGTGTCCCTCGGTCTGTGTCCCTCGCTCTGTGCGTCCCTCTCTCTGTGCGTCCCTCGATCTCTGTGTGTCCCACGCTCTGTGTGTGTCCTTTGCTCTCTGTGTGTCCCTTGCTCTCTGTGTGTCCCTCGCTCTCTGTGTGTCCCTCGCTCTCTGTGTGTCCCTCGCTCTCTGTGTGTCCCTCGCTCTCTGTGCGTCCCTCGCTCTCTGTGCGTCCCTCGCTCTCTGTGCGTCCCTCGCTCTCTGTTTGTCCCTCGCACTCTGTTTGTCCCTCGCTCTCTGTGCGTCCCTCGCTCTCTGTGCGTCCCTCGCTCTCTGTGCGCCACTCGCTCTCTGTGCGTCCCTCGCGCTCTGTGTGTCCCTCGCTCTCTGTGCGTCCCTCGCTCTCTGTGTGTGTCACTCGCTCTCTGTGTGTGTCACTCGCTCTCTGTGCGTCCCTCGATCTGTGCGTGTCCCTCGCTCTCTGTGCGCCACTCGCTCTCTGTGCGTCCCTCGCTCTCTGTGTGTCCCTCGCTCTCTGTGTGTCCCTCGTTCTGTGCGTCCCTCGCTCTCTGTGCGTCCCTCGCTCTCTGTGCGTCCCTCGCTCTCTGTGCGTCCCTCGCTCTCTGTGCATCCCTCGCTCTCTGTGTGTGTCACTCGCTCTCTGTGCGCCACTCGCTCTCTCTGCGTCCCTCGCTCTCTGAGTGTCCCTCGATCTGTGCGTGTCCCTCGCTCTCTGTGCACCCCTCACTCTCTGTGTCCCTCGCGCTCTGTGTGTCCCTCACTCTCTGTGTGTGTCCCTCGCTCTCTGTGCACCCCTCACTCTCTGTGTCCCTCGCGCTCTGTGTGTCCCTCACTCTCTGTGTGTGTCACTCGCTCTCTGTGCGCCTCTCGCTCTCTCTGCGTCCCTCGCTCTCTGAGTGTCCCTCGATCTGTGCGTGTCCCTCGCTCTCTGTGCACCCCTCACTCTCTGTGTCCCTCGCGCTCTGTGTGTCCCTCACTCTCTGTGTGTGTTCCTCGCTCCTCGTGTATCCCTAGCTCTTTGTGCGTCCCTCGCTCTCTGTGTGTGTCCCTCGCTCTCTGTGCACCCCTCGCTCTCTGTGTGTGTCCCTCGCTCTCTGTGCACCCCTCGCTCTCTGTGTCCCTCGCCCTCTGTGTGTCCCTCGCTCTCTGTGCGTCCTTCGCTCTCTGTGTGTCCCTCGCTCTCTGTGTGTCCCTCGCTCTCTGTGTGTCCCTCGCTCTCTGTGTGTCCCTCGCTCTCTGTGTGTCCCTCGCTCTCTGTGTGTCCCTCGCTCTCTGTGTGTCCCACGCTCTCTGTGTGTGTCCTTCGCTCTCTGTGCACCCCTCGCTCTCTGTGTCCCTCGCTCTCTGTGTGTCCCTCGCTCTCTGTGTGTCCCTCGCTCTCTGTGTGTCCCTCGCTCTCTGTGTGTGTCCCTCGCTCTATGTGCACCCCTCACTCTCTGTGTCCCTCGCTCTCTGTGCGCCTCGCTCTATGTGTCCCTCGCTCTCTGTGTCCCTCGGTCTGTGTCCCTCGCTCTGTGCGTCCCTCTCTCTGTGCGTCCCTCGATCTCTGTGTGTCCCACGCTCTGTGTGTGTCCTTTGCTCTCTGTGTGTCTCTTGCTCTCTGTGTGTTCCTCGCTCTCTGTGTGTCCCTCGCTCTCTGTGTGTCCCTCGCTCTCTGTGTGTCCCTCGCTCTCTGTGTGTCCCTCGCTCTCTGTGTGTCCCTCGCTCTGTGTGTCCCTCGCTCTGTGTGTCCCTCGCTCTCTGTGTGTCCCTCGCTCTCTGTGTGTCCCTCGCTCTCTGTGCGCCACTCGCTCTCTCTGCGTCCCTCGCGCTCTGTGTGTCCCTCGCTCTCTGTGTGTCCCTCGCTCTCTGTGCGCCACTCGCTCTCTCTGCGTCCATCGATCTCTGTGTGTCCCTCGCTCTCTGTGTGTCCCTCACTCTCTGTGCGTCCCTCGCTCTCTGTGCGCCACTCGCTCTCTCTGCGTCCCTCGCGCTCTGTGTGTCCCGCACTCTCTGTGTGTTCCTCGCTCCTTGTGTGTCCCTCTCTCTCTGTGTGTCCCTCGCTCTGTGTGTCCCTCGCTCTCTGTGCGTCCCTCGCTCTCTGTGCTTCCCTCGCTCTCTGTGCGCCACTCGCTCTCTCTGCGTCCCTCGCGCTCTGTGCGTCCCTCGCTCTCTGTGTGTTCCTCGCTCCTTGTGGGTCCCTAGCTCTCTGTGCGTCCCTCGCTCTCTGTGTGTGTCCCTCGCTCTCTGTGCACCCCTCGCTCTCTGTGTCCCTCGCCCTCTGTGTGTCTCTCGCTCTCAGTGCGTCCTTCGATCTCTGTGTGTCCCTCGCTCTCTGTGTGTCCCTCGCTCTCTGTGTCCCTCGCTCTCTGTGTGCCTCGCTCTGTGCGTCCCTCTCTCTGTGCGTCCCTCGATCTCTGTGTGTCCCACACTCTGTGCGTGTCCTTTGCTCTCTGTGTGTCCCTTGCTCTCTGTGTGTCCCTCGCTCTCTGTCTGTCCCTGGCTCTCTGTGTGTCCCTCGCTCTCTGTGTGTCCCTCGCTCTCTGTGTGTCCCTCGCTTTCTGTGTGTGTCCCTCGCTCTCTGTGTGTGCCCCTCGCTCTCTGTGTGTGTCCCTCGCTCTCTGTGTGTGTCCCTCGCTCTCTGTGTGTGTTCCTCGCTCGCTGTGTGTCCCTCGCTCTCTGTGTGTCCCTCACTCTCTGTGTGTCCCTCGGTCTCTGTGTGTCCCTCGCTCTCTGTGTGTCCCTCGCTCTCTGTGTGTCCCTCGCTCTCTGTGTGTTCTTCGCTCTCTGTGTGTACCTCACTCTCTGTGTGTCCCTCACTCTCTGTGTGTCCCTCGCTCTCTGTGTGTGTACCCTCGCTCTCTATGTGTGTTCCTCGCTCTCTGTGCACCCCTTGCTCTCTGTGTAATTCGCTCTCTGTGCCCCTCGCTATCTGTGCGTCCCTCGCTCTCTGTGTGTCCCTCGCTCTCTGTGCGTCCCTCGCTCTCTGTGTGTCCCTCGCTCTCTGTGTGTCCCTTGCTCTCTGTGAGTTCCTCGCTCTCTGTGTGTTCCTCGCACTCTGTGTGTCCCTCGCTTTGTGTGTGTGTCTCGCTCTCTGTGCACCCCTTGCTCTCTGTGTCCTTCGCTCTCTGTGTGTCCCTCGCTCTCTGTGCGTCCCTCGCTCTCTGTGTGTCCCTCGCTCTCTGTGTGTCCCCCGCTCTCTGTTTGTCCTTCGCTCTGTGGGTGTCCCTCGTTCTGTGTGTGTCCCTCGCTCTGTGTCCCTCGCTCTTTGTGACCCTCGCTCTTTGTGTCCCTCGCTCTGTGTGTCCCTCACTCTCTGTGTGTCCCTCGCTCTCTAGGTCTAACCCCATGATGTACCTTTGCTGGTCGTGTTTGACGGAGTTTCAAAATCTCAAATATATGTCTTCTATTAGTTTCTCCATCCCTCTGTTTCTGCTTCGCTCTCTGTCTGTCTGGGAATATTGTCAGAACAAAATCCACGATCAGCAGTCAGCCATTTTAAGTTACTTAATGGTGGCCATTTTAGGTGAGCACAGCACAGTCATTTCTGACATTTGTACACGTTGGTACAACAAAATCCTGATGGAAAGTGTCTGATTTAAACAGCGATTTGTTGGGGAATGTGGATGAAGAAAGGGAGCTGGCTGTCCTTGTACACCAGTCACTGAAAGTGGAGAGGGGGGTGCAGCAAGCAGTTAAGAAGGCCAATGATATGTTGGCCTTCATTGAAAGAGGGATTTGAGTTCAGAAGTGGAGATGTCTTACTGCAGTTACACAAGGCCTTGGTGAGACCACACCTGGAGTATTGTGTACAGTTTCGGTCTCCCTAACTAAGAAAGGATAGAGTTGCCAGAGAGGGAGTGCAGCGGAGGGTCAATCGGCTGATAGGGAGTTTACCGGACTGTCCTACAAGGAGAGATTGGTTTGACTGTGGCACAGTGGTTAGCACTGCTGCCTCACCGTGCCAGTGACCCGGGATAAATTCCGGCCTTGTGTGACTGATTACGTGGATTTGGCAGTTTCTCCCCGTGTGTGCGTGGGTTTCCTCCGGGTGCTCCGGTTTCCTTCCACAGTCCAAAGATGTGCAGGCTAGGTGGAATGTGTCATGATATTCAAACACACACATCATGATGGACACACTAACAGGCAAATCAGAGTACACAACACCACAACCAATCACAGACAAGAACACCAACCACATAAAAAGCACGAGCACGACACCTGGAGGTCAGTAGGTCTGGGGAGAAGGAAACAAGAAAGAGCTGTTGAAACACCACAAGCAGGGAGCCCCCCACGTGCAGAGTGCAAAGACCAAGTTGTAAATACCAAGTTTAAATAAAGAAGCGTTGTACCATATGCAACTGTGTTGGCTCATCTGTGTGTCAGAACACCCAACACCACATGGTACAGGAGTGGATCGATACCTGCCTACCAACCTGCCATTCTGGACATGGACCACACCGGCAAACCGCAGCCGATGCAAGTCACGGGGAACCTAGGCACCAACTGGAAGCTCTACAGGCAGCGATTTGACCTGTACATCCGTGCCACCGAAAAACAGAATGTCTCGGATGATTCGAAGATTGCAATGCTCCTCTTCTACGCAGGCCCCCACCCAAACGATGTCTTTAATTCACTGGTGTTCGAGGAAGGCGAAAACCAGGCCAAATATGACACGGTCATCCTCAAAATGGACCAGCACTTTCAAACTGAAGTAAACGAAACTTTCGAAAGATACATCTTTCAGCAACGCCTGCAAGGTAAGGAGGAGCTTTTTCAACCCTTTTTGACGCACCTCCGGATTCTAGCGCAGTCCTGCGGTTACGGCACCACTACAGAGTCCATGATCAGGGACCAGATTGTTTTTGGCGTTGCCTCTAGTGGCCTACGCCAGCAGCTTCTTAAAATAAAGAGCCTCACCTTAGCGTCTGCTGTGGAAGCCTGTGTCCTCCATGAAAATGCTACCTGCCGTTTTGCCCGATTTCAGGCGTCCGAGTTGGCACGGAGGGGGTCCCCAGCCGTCGAATCGGCAAGCCAGGCCGCCCACGACGTTGAACGCATCCAGGCCGTCGATTTCTTCCCGCCCCACGGCCCGGACGACAGCGGCCGCTTCCCGCGCTTTTCGCGGTCTCCCGCGCAGGTGCGCGCCAAAAATAACGGCCACAACGAGGGACGCACTGCGCAGGCGCGCCCACCGCAAGATCGCACTGCGCATGCGCAGTGGCGCAACGAACGTCGTGACGTCATGACGTGCAGCAATTGTGGAGGTCTACACTTAAAATGGCAATGTCCTGCAAAATACCGACAGTGCAACAGATGTGCCATGATAGGCCACTACGCAGCCCGCTGTCGTGCGGCTCAACCCATGGATCCGGCGCATCCTCGACAACCTCGCACACGAGTCAGGACCGTCCAGCCCACGCATCACGACTTCCAGTTAAGTGATGCAGATGACCAGGATGACTTCCGAGTTGCCGTCATTGATGTCAACAAGGTCAATGCCATCAATCCAGACGATGAGTGGTGTGCCACCCTGACGGTCAACCGATCGCGCGTCGCCTTCCGTCTGGATACCGGCGCATCCGCCAACCTGATTGCTTACTCTGCAGTCCAGGCCATGAAGGTCAAACCACCCATCACACCATCCCGGCTTAAGATGGTTGACTATAACGGGAACGTTATCCCGTCCATAGGATCTTGCCAGCTACAGGTGACTCACAAGAGGTACACGGCCACACTCCCCTTCGAAGTTGTGGGCTCATCAAAGGACTCGTTACTGGGCGCACAAGCGTGTAAGGTCCTTCACCTGGTACAGCGCATCATGTCTCTCTCTCCAGATGAGATATCCGACTTCCCGGATGCTGAGTTCCACGCGAATCTCCATTCCCTCCTCGCTCACAACCAGGAGGTTTTTGAAGGCATGGGGACATTGCCACACACGTACAAGATTCGACTCAGACCGGACGCCATCCCTGTCGTTCACGCACCTCGCAGGGTTCCTGCGCCTCTCAAAGACCGCCTCAAGGCACAACTGCAGATTCTTCAGGACCAAGGGGTCCTATCCAAGGTCACGGAGCCCACGCCATGGGTCAGCTCCATGGTCTGTGTAAAGAAGCCCTCTGGCGAGCTCCGTATATGTATAGATCCAAAAGATCTGAACAACAACATCATGCGGGAACACTATCCCATCCCGAAACGAGAAGACCTCACCAGCGAGATGGCGCGAGCCAACATATTCACTAAATTGGATGCGTCCAAAGGATTCTGGCAGATCCAACTGGACCCGGCCAGCCGAAGACTATGCACATTCAACACCCCTTTTGGCAGATTCTGCTACAACCGGATGCCATTCGGCATCATTTCGGCATCTGAAGTATTCCACCGCATTATGGAGCAGATGATGGAAGGCACCGAAGGGGTACGTGTATATGTGGACGATATCATCATTTGGTCCACCACTCCGCAGGAACACATGCATCGTCTTCGACGTGTCTTCACCCGCATACGGCAAAATGGCCTGCGTCTCAACCGTGCGAAGTGTGCTTTCGGCCAGACGGAGCTGAAATTCCTCGGGGACCACATCTCAAGGTCCGGGGTCCGTCCCGATGCAGACAAGGTTAGCGCCATCACAGCCATGCCACGACCGGCTGACAAGAAGGCTGTCTTAAGATTCCTGGGCATGGTCAACTTCCTTGGGAAGTTCATTCCCAACCTGGCTTCTCATACAACAAACATGCGCCATCTCGTAAAAAAATCGACGGAATTCAACTGGCACCAGTCGCATCAGCGGGAATGGGAGGAGCTCAAGCACAAACTGGTCACGGCACCAGTGCTGGCCTTCTTTGACGCGACTCGCCCTACAAAGATCTCAACAGACGCCAGCCAATCTGGTATTGGAGCGGTACTCCTGCAAAAAGACAGCACGTCATCATGGGCCCCGGTTGCGTATGCCTCACGAGCCATGACCCCTACCGAACAGCGCTACGCGCAAATCGAAAAAGAATGCCTGGGCTTGTTAACTGGACTGGACAAGTTCCACGACTATGTGTATGGCCTGCCACGATTCACGGTCGAAACTGACCACCGCCCCCTGGTCAACATCATTAACAAAGACCTGAACGACATGACTCCTCGCCTCCAGCGCATCTTACTTAAACTCAGGAGGTACGATTTTGAACTGATCTACACTCCGGGGAAGGAACTCATAGTGGCGGACACTCTTTCCCGAGCAGTGAGCACACCACCAGATGCGGAGGGGTTCGTGCGTCAAATTGAGGCACACGTGACTCTGACAGCAGCAAATATGCCAACTGATGATCCTTGTCTGGCCCACATACGCGCAGAGACGGCGACTGACCCTCTGCTGCAGCGAGTGATGCGCCACATGACGGAAGGGTGGCTAAAAGGGCAGTGCCCCCAGTTTTATAATGTGCGAGATGATCTCACCAATATAGACGGGGTCCTTATGAAATCGCATAGGATCGTCATTCCACACAGTGTGCGCCAGATGATTCTTCGTCAACTACACGAAGGCCACTTGGGCGTCGAAAAATGCAGACGAAGGGCCCGGGCGGCGGTATATTGGCCGGGTATTAATGAAGACATAGCCAACATGGTGCTCAACTGCACAACCTGTCAGAGGTTTCAGCCAGCGCAACCTCCGGAAACACTTCTACCACACGAGATGGTGACGTCCCCCTGGGCGAAGGTGGGTGTTGACCTATTTCACGCGCTCGGCAGAGATTACATTGTTATTATAGACTACTTCTCAAACTACCCGGAAGTCATGCCTCTCCATGATCTGACGTCGTCCGCAGTCATTGGGGCCTGCAAGGAAACGTTTGCTCGCCATGGCATTCCAAGGACTGTCATGTCAGACAATGGACCTTGTTTTGCCAGCCGTGAATGGTCGTCCTTTGCCGCAGCATATGGTTTCACTCATGTGACATCCAGCCCTCTGCATCCACAATCGAACGGGAAGGCTGAAAAGGGTGTCCACATCGCAAAGCGGCTCCTGTGCAAGGCGGCTGATGCCGGATCGGACTTTAACCTTGCCTTGCTGGCCTATCGATCGGCCCCGTTATCCACGGGCCTCTCGCCAGCGCAGCTACTAATGGGTCGCTCCCTCAGGACGACGGTACCTTCCGTCCTGGCACCGACAACAGACCATGAGGCGGTTCTTCGGGACATGCAACTGCAGCGTGATCGCCAGAAAGGTCGGTACGACACACGAGCGACGGACCTGCCCCCCCTGTCCTCCGGAGACAAAGTACGCGTCCATCAACCGTATGGTGGCTGGTCAGCACCGGCCGAAGTCCTCCGACAAGTGGCTCCCCGCTCGTTCCTGGTTCGCATGCCAGATGGTTCCGTGCGTCGCCGCAATCGGCGCGCCCTTCGCCGACTTCCACGCTCACAGCCACACAACACGCCAGATCCTCAACAGGCTCCCGAGGATGACTTTGTGGAGCTGCCGCACATCACGCCCTTTCCATCGCCACCCATGGCCATGCCTGCACAGCAGCCGGTGGTTCTTGATCCACCCTTGAGGCGGTCAACCCGAATTCGTCGCAAACCCATTAGAATGGACTTATAATACAGTTCATATGTTTAATAAGTTGGACAATCTTACATGATAACCTGTTGTTGTTTATCGTTCCAGATGTCGTCTGACTGGACAACTGTTCAAATTTTTTTTTCTTCTTCTCTCGTTCGCATTTCTGTTATGTTATGGTACAACTGGATTCATGTGACGCACTCGACATCGCCCCATGTACATAGTTCCGTCATAGACACATGCTGCACACGACACACACACACTCTTAGATGCACTCACGTCCCGATCATATTTATTACCACGTAGGCACATATCTTTGTAAAAAGGGGGGATGTCATGATATTCAAACACACACATCATGATGGACACACTAACAGGCAAATCAGAGCACACAACACCACAACCAATCACAGACAAGAACACCAACCACATAAAAAGCACGAGCACGACACCTGGAGGTCAGTAGGTCTGGGGAGAAGGAAACAAGAAAGAGCTGTTGAAACACCACAAGCAGGGAGCCCCCCACGTGCAGAGTGCAAAGACCAAGTTGCAAATACCAAGTTTAAATAAAGAAGCGTTGTACCATATGCAACTGTGTTGGCTCATCTGTGTGTCAGAACACCCAACACCACAGAATGGTCCTGCTAAATTACCCCTTAGTGCCCAAGAAAGATTGTTTAGATTAGGTTAAGGAGTTATTGGGATAGGGCGGGTGACTGAGCTTACATAGAATGCTGTGTCAGAGGGTTGGTGTAGATTCGATGGGCAGAATGGCCTCCTTCTGCATTGTAGGGATTCTATCATTGTGCCTATATTCACTAGGGCCTAGAAGGGTGTGAGGAGATGTTGGCCGTGCTAAATTGCCCCTTTGTGGCCCAAAGGTTAGGTGGTGTTACTGGGGTTATTTGGATAGGGGGAGGCGTGGGCTTGGGTAGGGTGCTCTCTCCGAGGGCCAGTGCAGGCTCGATGGGCCAAATGGGCTACTCCTGCAATGTATATTCTATGATTCTGTGAGCTCTGATTGAAATGTATTACATTCCAACAGCGCTGTGCAGACTATACGCAGAGATGGAGATTCTGAATCTTGAATTAATGTATTCTGTTATTCTCCCCATCTTCTCTGTCTCTGCATCTCTCTCTCTCTCTCTCTGGGAATCTGTCTAAACAAATCCACGATCAGCAGTCAGCCATTTTAAGTTACTGAACGGTGGCCATTTTATGTGAGCACAACACTGAGACAATTCGGACAGTTGTCCAAGTTAGTGTCAAACAAAAACTGAAGGAAAGAGTCAAATTTAAATGGTGATATGTTGGGCAATGTGGATGTACCAATGGAGCTTGTACACCAGTCACTGAAAGTGGAGAGGGGGGTGCAGCAAGTTGTTAAGAAGACCAATGATATGTTGGCCTTCATTGAAAGAGGGATTTGAATTCAGAAGTGGAGATGTCTTACTGCAGTTACACAAGGCCTTGGTGAGACCACACCTGGAGTATTGTGTACAGTTTCGGTCTCCCTAACATAGAAAGGATATAGTTGCCAGAGAGGGAGTGCAGCGGAGGGTCAATCGGCTGAAGGTGAGATTGCCGGACTGTCCTCGGAGGAGAGATTGGTTCAATAGGACCCGAACGAGCCCTGTTTCTCCAACCTAACCCTGGAGATCTAATCCCACATTCCTGGTGATGTCTCCACTCTCAAAGATGGAAAGATATTGACCAAGTTTAAAGCAGAAATTGACAGCTTTCTAAATCCCAATGACATAAAGGGACATGGGGATAGTGTTGGGGAAAAGACATTGAAGTGAAGATATTTCACAGCTGGATTCACAGAATACAGACAGCAAAGTATCTTAACGTTTGGAAGTGCCACAAATGTTGTGAAACATTTGGGAAATGATTAGAAACAGTTTGGACTGAGATCTCCTCAGTGACCTGTGTGCTGTCCCCACCCCCGACTTTCTGTCAGGAATGTTCCCCTCGGTGTGTTTCCTGGGTCTGCAAAGGTAGCACTTGTCCTGTCTATGGTTATGTTAATTCAGCAGACAGCCACAGATTCACAATGTCCTGTCCTTATTTCTGACTTTGTTTAACATTTGTACCCTCTGAATTTCTGACCATTCGTCTGTCGCCTTAGGAAGGCTTTCCATAGAATGAGTAAAAACTAGCAAGAAATCACAGAATGTGAGTTAAACACAACTTCATTCCTGCTCCCATTTAGAGAGAAGATTCCTGGCCAGACAAACAAAGCTCATTGCAAAGTTTCACTTCATATTTTACTTGGTGTTCACGGACAGATTTTTCACTGAAATCTTCTGATGTTAATTCCTGAGATTAGAATTTATAAAGAAACAATTTGGATTGAATGAAAACGGTCAGTTTGATAACCCTAATGTCCTGACTGCCTCACGTCCTGGCACCCTCACACCATCACACCCTCATGTCCCCTAACCCTCACATCCTGACCCACTCCCGTCCCCGAAACCTCAGATCCTGACCCGCTGTGTACCTCTTTCTCTGTGTGTGTCCCTCACTCTCTCCGTGTGCCCACCTCTCTCTGTCCCTCTCTCCCTCTGTGTCCCTGTTGCTCTCAAAGTGTCCTCTCACTCTATGCCTCTCTTTCACCGTCTACCTCTTTCTCTCTGTGTCACTCTCTCTGTTGCCCTCTCCCAAAAAGTTCCCCCCTCTCTCTGTCCCCCTCTCTCCCTGTCCCTCTATCTCTATCCCTCTCTCTCTTTGTCCAACTCTCGCTCACTGTGTACATCTCTCTCACTTTCTATCACTCTATCTCTCTCTCTCCTTCTCTCGCTGTGCCTCTCGCTCTCGCTGTGTCCCTCGCTCTTGCTGAGTCGTCGCTCTCGCTGTGTCCCTCGGTCTCGCTGTGTCCCTCGCTCTAGCTGTGTCCCTCGCTCTCTGTGTACCCCTCACTGTCTGTGTACCCCTCACTCTCTGTGTACCCCTCAATCTCTGTGCGTCCCTCGCTCTCTGTGCGTCCCTCGCTCTCTGTGAATCCCTCGCTCTCTGTGCGTCCCTCGCTCACGGTGTGTCCCTCGCTCATGGTGTGTCCCTCGCTCTCAGTGTGTCCCTCGCTCTCTATGTGTCCCTCGCTCTCTATGTGTCCCTCGCTCTCTGTGTGTCTCTCGCTCTCTGTGTGTCTCTCGCTCTCTGTGGGTCCCTCGCTCTCTGTGCGTCCCTCGCTCTCTGTGCGTCTCTCGCTCTCTGTGTGTCCCTCGCTCTCTGTGCGTCCCTCGCTCTCTGTGTGTCCCTCGCTCTCTGTGCGTCCCTCGCTCTCTGTGTGTCCCTCGCTCTCTGTTTGTCCCTCACACTCTGTTTGTCCCTCGCTCTCTGTGCGTCCCTCGCTCTCTTTGCGTCCCTCGATCTCTGTGTGTCCCTCGCTCTCTGTGTGTCCCTCGCTCTCTGTGTGTCCCTCGCTCACGGTGTGTCCCTCGCTCTCGGTGTGTCCCTCGCTCTCTATGTGTCTCTCGCTCTCTGTGCGTCCCTCGCTCTCTGTGCGTCCCTCGCTCTCTGTGTGTCCCTCGCTCTCTGTGCGTCCCTCGCTCTCTGTGCGTCCCTCGCTCTCTGTTTGTCCCTCGCACTCTGTTTGTCCCTCGCTCTCTGTGCGTCCCTCGCTCTCTGTGCGTCCCTCGCTCTCTGTGCGCCACTCGCTCTCTGTGCGTCCCTCGCGCTCTGTGTGTCCCTCGCTCTCTGTGCATCCCTCGCTCTCTGTGTGTGTCACTCGCTCTCTGTGTGTGTCACTCGCTCTCTGTGCGTCCCTCGATCTGTGCGTGTCCCTCGCTCTCTGTGCGCCACTCGCTCTCTGTGCGTCCCTCGCTCTCTGTGTGTCCCTCGCTCTCTGTGTGTCCCTCGTTCTGTGCGTCCCTCGCTCTCTGTGCGTCCCTCGCTCTCTGTGCGTCCCTCGCTCTCTGTGCATCCCTCGCTCTCTGTGTGTGTCACTCGCTCTCTGTGCGCCACTCGCTCTCTCTGCGTCCCTCGCTCTCTGAGTGTCCCTCGATCTGTGCGTGTCCCTCGCTCTGTGCACCCCTCACTCTCTGTGTCCCTCGCGCTCTGTGTGTCCCTCACTCTCTGTGTGTGTTCCTCGCTCCTCGTGTGTCCCTAGCTTTCTGTGCGTCCCTCGCTCTCTGTGTGTGTCCCTCGCTCTCTGTGCACCCCTCGCTCTCTGTGTCCCTCGCCCTCTGTGTGTCCCTCGCTCTCTGTGCGTCCTTCGCTCTCTGTGTGTCCCTCGCTCTCTGTGTGTCCCTCGTTCTCTGTGTGTCCAACGCTCTCTGTGTGTGTCCTTCGCTCTCTGTGCACCCCTCGCTCTCTGTGTCCCTCCCTCTCTGTGTGTCCCTCGCTCTCTGTGTGTCCCTCGCTCTCTGTGTGTCCCTCGCTCTCTGTGTGTCCCTCGCTCTCTGTGTGTCCCTCGCTCTCTGTGTGTCCCTCGCTCTCTGTGTGTGTCCTTCGCTCTCTGTGCACCCCTCGCTCTCTGTGTCCCTCGCTCTCTGTGTGTCCCTCGCTCTCTGTGTGTCCCTCGCTCTTTGTGTCCCTCGCTCTCTGTGTGTCCCTCGCTCTCTGTGTGTCCCTCGCTCTCTGTGTGTCCCTCGCTCTCTGTGTGTCCCTCGCTCTCTGTGTGTCCCTCGCTCCCTGTGTGTCCCTCGCTCTCTGTGTGTGTCCCTCGCTCTCTGTGCACCCCTCACTCTCTGTGTCCCTCGCTCTCTGTGCGCCTCGCTCTCTGTGTCCCTCGGTCTGTGTCCCTCGCTCTGTGCGTCCCTCTCTCTGTGCGTCCCTCGATCTCTGTGTGTCCCACGCTCTGTGTGTGTCCTTTGCTCTCTGTGTGTCCCTTGCTCTCTGTGTGTCCCTCGCTCTCTGTGTGTCCCTCGCTCTCTGTGTGTCCCTCGCTCTCTGTGTGTCCCTCGCTCTCTGTGTGTCCCTCGCTCTGTGTGTCCCTCGCTCTGTGTGTCCCTCGCTCTGTGTGTCCCTCGCTCTCTGTGTGTCCCTCGCTCTCTGTGCGCCACTCGCTCTCTCTGCGTCCCTCGCGCTCTGTGTGTCCCTCGCTCTCTGTGTGTCCCTCGCTCTCTGTGCGCCACTCGCTCTCTCTGCGTCCCTCGATCTCTGTGTGTCCCTCGCTCTCTGTGTGTCCCTCGCTCTCTGTGCGCCCCTCGCTCTCTGTGCGCCACTCGCTCTCTCTGCGTCCCTCGCGCTCTGTGTGTCCCGCACTCTCTGTGTGTTCCTCGCTCCTTGTGTGTCCCTCTCTCTCTGTGTGTCCCTCGCTCTGTGTGTCCCTCGCTCTCTGTGCGTCCCTCGCTCTCTGTGCGTCCCTCGCTCTCTGTGCGCCACTCGCTCTCTCTGCGTCCCTCGCGCTCTGTGCGTCCCTCGCTCTCTGTGTGTTCCTCGCTCCTTGTGGGTCCCTAGCTCTCTGTGCGTCCCTCGCTCTCTGTGTGTGTCCCACGCTCTCTGTGCACCCCTCGCTCTCTGTGTCCCTCACCCTCTGTGTGTCTCTCGCTCTCAGTGCGTCCTTCGATCTCTGTGTGTCCCTCGCTCTCTGTGTGTCCCTCGCTCTCTGTGTCCCTCGCTCTCTGTGTGCCTCGCTCTGTGCGTCCCTCTCTCTGTGCGTCCCTCGATCTCTGTGTGTCCCACACTCTGTGCGTGTCCTTTGCTCTCTGTGTGTCCCTTGCTCTCTGTGTGTCCCTCGCTCTCTGTCTGTCCCTGGCTCTCTGTGTGTCACTCGCTCTCTGTGTGTCCCTCGCTCTCTGTGTGTCCCTCGCTTTCTGTGTGTGTCCCTCGCTCTCTGTGTGTGCCCCTCGCTCTCTGTGTGTGTCCCTCGCTCTCTGTGTGTGTCCCTCGCTCTCTGTGTGTGTTCCTCGCTCGCTGTGTGTCCCTCGCTCTCTGTGTGTCCCTCACTCTCTGTGTGTCCCTCGGTCTCTGTGTGTCCCTCGCTCTCTGTGTGTCCCTCGCTCTCTGTGTGTTCTTCGCTCTCTGTGTGTACTTCACTCTCTGTGTGTCCCTCACTCTCTGTGTGTCCCTCGCTCTCTGTGTGTGTACCCTCGCTCTCTATGTGTGTTCCTCGCTCTCTGTGCACCCCTTGCTCTCTGTGTAATTCGCTCTCTGTGTGCCCCTCGCTATCTGTGCGTCCCTCGCTCTCTGTGTGTCCCTCGCTCTCTGTGCGTCCCTCGCTCCCTGTGTGTCCCTCGCTCTCTGTGTGTCCCTTGCTCTCTGTGAGTTCCTCGCTCTCTGTGTGTCCCCCGCTCTCTGTATGTGTCCCTCGCTCTCTGTGTGTCCCTCACTCTCTGTGTGTCCCTCGCACTCTGTGTGTCCCCCGCTCTGTGTGTGTGTCCCTCACTCTGTGCCTCCCTCGCTCTCTGTGTGTGTCCCTCGCTCTGTGCGTCCCTCGCTCTCTGTGCGTCCCTCGCTCCCTGTGTGCCCCTCGCTCTCTGTGTGTGTCCCTCGCTCTGTGCGTCCCTCGCTCTCTGTGTGTCCCTCGCTCTTTGTGTGTCCCTCGCTCTCTGTGTGTCCCTCGCTCTCTGTGTGTCCCTCGCTCTCTGTGTGTCCCTCGTTCTCCATGTGTCCCTCGCTCTGTGTGTGTCCCTCGCTCTGTGTGTTTGTCCCTCGCTCTCTGTGTGTGTCCCTCGCTCTGTGTGTGTCCCTCGCTCTCTATGTGTGTCCCTCGCTCTCTGTGTGTCCCTCGCTCTCTGTGTGTCCCTCGCTCTCTGTGTGTCCCTCGCTCTCTGTGTGTCCCTCGCTCTCTGTGTGTCCCTCGCTCTCTGTGCGTCCCTCGCTCTGTGTGTGTGTCCCTCATTCTCTGTGTGTACCTCGCTCTCTGTGTGTGTCTCTCGCTCTCTGTGTGTGTCCCTCGCTCTCTGTGTGTGTCCCTCGCTCTCTGTGTGTGTTCCTCGCTCTCTGTGTGTGTCCCTCGCTTTCTGTGTGTGTCCCTCGCTCTCTGTGTGTCCCTCGCTCTCTGTGTGTCCCACGCTCTCTGTGTGTCCCTCGCTCTCTGTGTGTCCCTCGCTCTGTGTGTGTGTTCCTCGCTCTCTGTGTTTCCCTCACTCACTGTGTGTCCGTCGCTCTCTGTGTGTCCCTCGCCCTCTGTGTGTGTCCCTCGCTCTCTGTGTGTGTCCCTTGCTCTGTGTGTCCCTCGCTCACTGTGCGTCCCTCGCTCTCTGTGTGTCCCTCGCTGTCTTGTGTCCCTCGCTGTCTTGTGTCCCTCGCTGTCTGTGTCCCTCGCTCTCTGTACCCCTCGCTCTTTGTGTCCCTCTCTCTGTGCGTCCCTCGCTCTGCGTGTCCCTCGCTCTCTCTCTGTCCCTCGCTCTCTGTGTTTCCCTCGCTCTCTGTGTGTCCCTCGCTCTCTGTGCGTCCCTCGCTCTCTGTTTGTCCTTCGCTCTGTGGGTGTCCCTCGTTCTGTGTGTGTCCCTCGCTCTGTGTCCCTCGCTCTTTGTGACCCTCGCTCTGTGTGTCCCTCGCTCTGTGTGTCCCTCGCTCTGTGTGTCCCTCACTCTCTGTGTGTCCCTCGCTCTCTGTGTGTCCCTCGCTCTGTGTGTGTCCCTCGCTCTCTGTGTGTGTCCCTCGCTCTCTGTGTGTGTCCCTCGCACTGTGTGTGTCCCTCGCTCTCTATGTGTGTCCCTCGCTCTCAGTGTGTCCCTCGCTCTCTGTGTGTCCCTCGCTCTCTGTGTGTCCCTCGCTCTCTGTGTGTTCCTCGCTCTCTGTGTGTCCCTTGCTCTGTGTGTGTCCCTCGCTCTCTGTGTTTGTCCCTCGCTCTCTGTGTGTCCCTCGCTCTCTGTGTGAGTCCCTCGCTCTCTGTGTGTCCCTCGCTCTCTGTGTGTCCCTCGCTCTCTGTGTGTCCCTCGCTCTCTGTGTGTCCCTCGCTCTCTGTGCGTCCCCTGCTCTGTGTGTGTGTCCCTCATTCTCTGTGTGTACCTCGCTCTCTGTGTGTGTCTCTCGCTCTCTGTGTGTGTCCCTCGCTCTCTGTGTGTGTCCCTCGCTCTCTGTGTGTGTTCCTCGCTCTCTGTGTGTGTCCCTCGCTTTCTGTGTGTGTCCCTCGCTCTCTGTGTGTCCCTCGCTCTCTGTGTGTCCCACGCTCCCTGTGTGTCCCTCGCTCTCTGTGTGTCCCTCGCTCTGTGTGTGTGTTCCTCGCTCTCTGTGTTTCCCTCACTCACTGTGTGTCCGTCGCTCTCTGTGTGTCCCTCGCCCTCTGTGTGTGTCCCTCGCTCTCTGTGTGTGTCCCTTGCTCTGTGTGTCCCTCGCTCACTGTGCGTCCCTCGCTCTCTGTGTGTCCCTCGCTGTCTTGTGTCCCTCGCTGTCTTGAGTCCCTCGCTGTCTGTGTCCCTCGCTCTCTGTACCCCTCGCTCTTTGTGTCCCTCTCTCTGTGCGTCCCTCGCTCTGCGTGTCCCTCGCTCTCTCTCTGTCCCTCGCTCTCTGTGTTTCCCTCGCTCTCTGTGTGTCCCTCGCTCTCTGTTTGTCCCTCGCTCTCTGTGCGTCCCTCGCTCTCTGTTTGTCCTTCGCTCTGTGGGTGTCCCTCGTTCTGTGTGTGTCCCTCGCTCTGTGTCCCTCGCTCTTTGTGACCCTCGCTCTGTGTGTCCCTCGCTCTGTGTGTCCCTCACTCTCTGTGTGTCCCTCGCTCTCTGTGTGTCCCTCGCTCTCTGTGCGTTCTGCGCTCTCTGTGCGTCCCTCGCTCTCTGTGTGTCCCTCGCTCTGTGTGTGTCCCTCGCTCTCTGTGTGTCCCTCACTCTCTGTCTGTCCCTCGCTCTGTGTGTGTCCCTCGCTCTGTGTGTCCCTCGCTCTGTGTGTCCCTCGCTCTCTGTGCGTTCTGCACTCTCTGTGCGTTCTGCGCTCTCTGTGCGTCCCTCGCTCTCTGTGTGTCCCTCGCTCTGTGTGTCCCTCGCTCTCTGTGCGTCCCTCGCTCTCTGTGCGTCCCTCACTCTCTGTGTGTCCATCGCTCTCTGTGTGTCCCTCGCTCTTTGTGTCCCTCGCTGTCTTGCGTCCCTCGCTCACGGTGTGTCCCTCGCTCATGGTGTGTCCCTCGCTCTCAGTCTGTCCCTCGCTCTCTATGTGTCCCTCGCTCTCTATGTGTCCCTCGCTCTCTGTGTGTCTCTCGCTCTCTGTGGGTCCCTCGCTCTCTGTGCGTCCCTCGCTCTCTGTGCGTCCCTCGCTCTCTGTGTGTCCCTCGCTCTCTGTGCGTCCCTCGCTCTCTGTGCGTCCCTCGCTCTCTGTGCGCCACTCGCTCTCTCTGCGTCCCTCGCGCTCTGTGCGTCCCTCGCTCTCTGTGTGTTCCTCGCTCCTTGTGGGTCCCTAGCTCTCTGTGCGTCCCTCGCTCTCTGTGTGTGTCCCACGCTCTCTGTGCACCCCTCGCTCTCTGTGTCCCTCGCCCTCTGTGTGTCTCTCGCTCTCAGTGCGTCCTTCGATCTCTGTGTGTCCCTCGCTCTCTGTGTGTCCCTCGCTCTCTGTGTCCCTCGCTCTCTGTGTGCCTTGCTCTGTGCGTCCCTCTCTCTGTGCGTCCCTCGATCTCTGTGTGTCCCACACTCTGTGCGTGTCCTTTGCTCTCTGTGTGTCCCTTGCTCTCTGTGTGTCCCTCGCTCTCTGTCTGTCCCTGGCTCTCTGTGTGTCACTCGCTCTCTGTGTGTCCCTCGCTCTCTGTGTGTCCCTCGCTTTCTGTGTCTGTCCCTCGCTCTCTGTGTGTGCCCCTCGCTCTCTGTGTGTGTCCCTCGCTCTCTGTGTGTGTCCCTCGCTCTCTGTGTGTGTTCCTCGCTCGCTGTGTGTCCCTCGCTCTCTGTGTGTCCCTCACTCTCTGTGTGTCCCTCGGTCTCTGTGTGTCCCTCGCTCTCTGTGTGTCCCTCGCTCTCTGTGTGTCCCTCGCTCTCTGTGTGTTCTTCGCTCTCTGTGTGTACCTCACTCTCTGTGTGTCCCTCACTCTCTGTGTGTCCCTCGCTCTCTGTGTGTGTACCCTCGCTCTCTATGTGTGTTCCTCGCTCTCTGTGCACCCCTTGCTCTCTGTGTCCTTCGCTCTCTGTGTGTCCCTCGCTCTCTGTGCGTCCCTCGCTCTCTGTGTGTCCCTCGCTCTCTGTGTGTCCCCCGCTCTCTGTATGTGTCCCTCGCTCTCTGTGTGTCCCTCACTCTCTGTGTGTCCCTCGCACTCTGTGTGTCCCCCGCTCTGTGTGTGTGTCCCTCACTCTGTGCCTCCCTCGCTCTCTGTGTGTGTCCCTCGCTCTGTGCGTCCCTCGCTCTCTGTGCGTCCCTCGCTCCCTGTGTGCCCCTCGCTCTCTGTGTGTGTCCCTCGCTCTGTGCGTCCCTCGCTCTCTGTGTGTCCCTCGCTCTTTGTGTGTCCCTCGCTCTCTGTGTGTCCCTCGCTCTCTGTGTGTCCCTCGTTCTCCATGTGTCCCTCGCTCTGTGTGTGTCCCTCGCTCTCTGTGTTTGTCCCTCGCTCTCTGTGTGTGTCCCTCGCTCTGTGTGTGTCCCTCGCTCTCTATGTGTGTCCCTCGCTCTCTGTGTGTCCCTCGCTCTCTGTGTGTCCCTCGCTCTCTGTGTGTCCCTCGCTCTCTGTGTGTCCCTCGCTCTCTGTGTGTTCCTCGCTCTCTGTGTGTCCCTTGCTCTGTGTGTGTCCCTCGCTCTCTGTGTTTGTCCCTCGCTCTCTGTGTCCCTCGCTCTCTGTGTGAGTCCCTCGCTCTCTGTGTGAGTCCCTCGCTCTCTGTGTGTCCCTCGCTCTCTGTGTGTCCCTCGCTCTCTGTGTGTCCCTCGCTCTCTGTGTGTCCCTCGCTCTCTGTGCGTCCCTCGCTCTGTGTGTGTGTCCCTCATTCTCTGTGTGTACCTCGCTCTCTGTGTGTGTCTCTCGCTCTCTGTGTGTGTCCCTCGCTCTCTGTGTGTGTCCCTCGCTCTCTGTGTGTGTTCCTCGCTCTCTGTGTGTGTCCCTCGCTTTCTGTGTGTGTCCCTCGCTCTCTGTGTGTCCCTCGCTCTCTGTGTGTCCCACGCTCTCTGTGTGTCCCTCGCTCTCTGTGTGTCCCTCGCTCTGTGTGTGTGTTCCTCGCTCTCTGTGTTTCCCTCACTCACTGTGTGTCCGTCGCTCTCTGTGTGTCCCTCGCCCTCTGTGTGTGTCCCTCGCTCTCTGTGTGTGTCCCTTGCTCTGTGTGTCCCTCGCTCACTGTGCGTCCCTCGCTCTCTGTGTGTCCCTCGCTGTCTTGTGTCCCTCGCTGTCTTGTGTCCCTCGCTGTCTGTGTCCCTCGCTCTCTGTACCCCTCGCTCTTTGTGTCCCTCTCTCTGTGCGTCCCTCGCTCTGCGTGTCCCTCGCTCTCTCTCTGTCCCTCGCTCTCTGTGTTTCCCTCGCTCTCTGTGTGTCCCTCGCTCTCTGTGCGTCCCTCGCTCTCTGTTTGTCCTTCGCTCTGTGGGTGTCCCTCGTTCTGTGTGTGTCCCTCGCTCTGTGTCCCTCGCTCTTTGTGACCCTCGCTCTGTGTGTCCCTCGCTCTGTGTGTCCCTCACTCTCTGTGTGTCCCTCGCTCTCTGTGTGTCCCTCGCTCTCTGTGCGTTCTGCGCTCTCTGTGCGTCCCTCGCTCTCTGTGTGTCCCTCGCTCTGTGTGTGTCCCTCGCTCTCTGTGTGTCCCTCACTCTCTGTCTGTCCCTCGCTCTGTGTGTGTCCCTCGCTCTGTGTGTCACTCGCTCTGTGTGTCCCTCGCTCTCTGTGCGTTCTGCACTCTCTGTGCGTTCTGCGCTCTCTGTGCGTCCCTCGCTCTCTGTGTGTCCCTCGCTCTGTGTGTCCCTCGCTCTCTGTGCGTCCCTCGCTCTCTGTGCGTCCCTCACTCTCTGTGTGTCCATCGCTCTCTGTGTGTCCCTCGCTCTTTGTGTCCCTCGCTGTCTTGCGTCCCTCGCTCACGGTGTGTCCCTCGCTCATGGTGTGTCCCTCGCTCTCAGTGTGTCCCTCGCTCTCTATGTGTCCCTCGCTCTCTATGTGTCCCTCGCTCTCTGTGTGTCTCTCGCTCTCTGTGGGTCCCTCGCTCTCTGTGCGTCCCTCGCTCTCTGTGCGTCTCTCGCTCTCTGTGTGTCCCTCGCTCTCTGTTTGTCCCTCGCTCTCTGTGCGTCCCTCGCTCTCTTTGCGTCCCTCGATCTCTGTGTGTCCCTCGCTCTCTGTGTGTCCCTCGCTCTCTGTGTGTCCCTCGCTCTCTGTGTGTCCCTCGCTCACGGTGTGTCCCTCGCTCTCGGTGTGTCCCTCGCTCTCTATGTGTCTCTCGCTCTCTGTGCGTCCCTCGCTCTCTGTGCGTCCCTCGCTCTCTGTGCGTCCCTCGCTCTCTGTGCGTCCCTCGCACTCTGTTTGTCCCTCGCTCTCTGTGCGTCCCTCGCTCTCTGTGCGTCCCTCGCTCTCTGTGCGCCACTCGCTCTCTGTGCGTCCCTCGATCTGTGCGTGTCCCTCGCTCTCTGTGCGCCACTCGCTCTCTGTGCGTCCCTCGCTCTCTGTGTGTCCCTCGCTCTCTGTGTGTCCCTCGTTCTGTGCGTCCCTCGCTCTCTGTGCGTCCCTCGCTCTCTGTGCGTCCCTCGCTCTCTGTGCATCCCTCGCTCTCTGTGTGTGTCACTCGCTCTCTGTGCGCCACTCGCTCTCTCTGCGTCCCTCCCTCTCTGAGTGTCCCTCGATCTGTGCGTGTCCCTCGCTCTCTGTGCACCCCTCGCTCTCTGTGTCCCTCGCCCTCTGTGTGTCCCTCGCTCTCTGTGCGTCCTTCGCTCTCTGTGTGTCCCTCGCTCTCTGTGTGTCCCTCGTTCTCTGTGTGTCCAACGCTCTCTGTGTGTGTCCTTCGCTCTCTGTGCACCCCTCGCTCTCTGTGTCCCTCCCGCTCTGTGTGTCCCTCGCTCTCTGTGTGTCCCTCGCTCTCTGTGTGTCCCTCGCTCTCTGTGTGTGTCCTTCGCTCTCTGTGCACCCCTCGCTCTCTGTGTCCCTCGCTCTCTGTGTGTCCCTCGCTCTCTGTGTGTCCCTCGCTCTCTGTGTGTCCCTCGCTCTCTGTGTGTCCCTCGCTCTCTGTGTGTCCCTCGCTCTCTGTGTGTCCCTCGCTCTCTGTGTGTGTCCCTCGCTCTATGTGCACCCCTCACTCTCTGTGTCCCTCGCTCTCTGTGCGCCTCGCTCTATGTGTCCCTCGCTCTCTGTGTCCCTCGGTCTGTGTCCCTCGCTCTGTGCGTCCCTCTCTCTGTGCGTCCCTCGATCTCTGTGTGTCCCACGCTCTGTGTGTGTCCTTTGCTCTCTGTGTGTCCCTTGCTCTCTGTGTGTCCCTCGCTCTCTGTGTGTCCCTCGCTCTCTGTGTGTCCCTCGCTCTCTGGGTGTCCCTCGCTCTCTGTGCGTCCCTCGCTCTCTGTGCGTCCCTCGCTCTCTGTTTGTCCCTCGCACTCTGTTTGTCCCTCGCTCTCTGTGCGTCCCTCGCTCTCTGTGCGTCCCTCGCTCTCTGTGCGCCACTCGCTCTCTGTGCGTCCCTCGCGCTCTGTGTGTCCCTCGCTCTCTGTGCATCCCTCGCTCTCTGTGTGTGTCACTCGCTTTCTGTGTGTGTCACTCGCTCTCTGTGCGTCCCTCGATCTGTGCGTGTCCCTCGCTCTCTGTGCGCCACTCGCTCTCTGTGCGTCCCTCGCTCTCTGTGTGTCCCTCGCTCTCTGTGTGTCCCTCGTTCTGTGCGTCCCTCGCTCTCTGTGCGTCCCTCGCTCTCTGTGCGTCCCTCGCTCTCTGTGCGTCCCTCGCTCTCTGTGCATCCCTCGCTCTCTGTGTGTGTCACTCGCTCTCTGTGCGCCACTCGCTCTCTCTGCGTCCCTCGCTCTCTGAGTGTCCCTCGATCTGTGCGTGTCCCTCGCTCTCTGTGCACCCCTCACTCTCTGTGTCCCTCGCGCTCTGTGTGTCCCTCACTCTCTGTGTGTGTTCCTCGCTCCTCGTGTATCCCTAGCTTTCTGTGCATCCCTCGCTCTCTGTGTGTGTCCCTCGCTCTCTGTGCACCCCTCGCTCTCTGTGTCCCTCGCCCTCTGTGTGTCCCTCGCTCTCTGTGCGTCCTTCGCTCTCTGTGTGGTCCCTCGCTCTCTGTGTGTCCCTCGTTCTCTGTGTGTCCAACGCTCTCTGTGTGTGTCCTTCGCTCTCTGTGCACCCCTCGCTCTCTGTGTCCCTCCCGCTCTGTGTGTCCCTCGCTCTCTGTGTGTCCCTCGCTCTCTGTGTGTCCCTCGCTCTCTGTGTGTCCCTCGCTCTCTGTGTGTCCCACGCTCTCTGTGTGTGTCCTTCGCTCTCTGTGCACCCCTCGCTCTCTGTGTCCCTCGCTCTCTGTGTGTCCCTCGCTCTCTGTGTGTCCCTCGCTCTCTGTGTGTCCCTCGCTCTCTGTGTGTCCCTCGCTCTCTGTGTGTCCCTCGCTCTCTGTGTGTCCCTCGCTCTCTGTGTGTGTCACTCGCTCTCTGTGCGCCACTCGCTCTCTCTGCGTCCCTCCCTCTCTGAGTGTCCCTCGATCTGTGCGTGTCCCTCGCTCTCTGTGCACCCCTCGCTCTCTGTGTCCCTCGCCCTCTGTGTGTCCCTCGCTCTCTGTGCGTCCTTCGCTCTCTGTGTGTCCCTCGCTCTCTGTGTGTCCCTCGTTCTCTGTGTGTCCAACGCTCTCTGTGTGTGTCCTTCGCTCTCTGTGCACCCCTCGCTCTCTGTGTCCCTCCCGCTCTGTGTGTCCCTCGCTCTCTGTGTGTCCCTCGCTCTCTGTGTGTCCCTCGCTCTCTGTGTGTCCCTCGCTCTCTGTGTGTCCCTCGCTCTCTGTGTGTCCCTCGCTCTCTGTGTGTGTCCTTCGCTCTCTGTGCACCCCTCGCTCTCTGTGTCCCTCGCTCTCTGTGTGTCCCTCGCTCTCTGTGTGTCCCTCGCTCTCTGTGTGTCCCTCGCTCTCTGTGTGTCCCTCGCTCTCTGTGTGTCCCTCGCTCTCTGTGTGTGTCCCTCGCTCTATGTGCACCCCTCACTCTCTGTGTCCCTCGCTCTCTGTGCGCCTCGCTCTATGTGTCCCTCGCTCTCTGTGTCCCTCGGTCTGTGTCCCTCGCTCTGTGCGTCCCTCTCTCTGTGCGTCCCTCGATCTCTGTGTGTCCCACGCTCTGTGTGTGTCCTTTGCTCTCTGTGTGTCCCTTGCTCTCTGTGTGTCCCTCGCTCTCTGTGTGTCCCTCGCTCTCTGTGTGTCCCTCGCTCTCTGTGTGTCCCTCGCTCTCTGGGTGTCCCTCGCTCTCTGTGCGTCCCTCGCTCTCTGTGCGTCCCTCGCTCTCTGTTTGTCCCTCGCACTCTGTTTGTCCCTCGCTCTCTGTGCGTCCCTCGCTCTCTGTGCGTCCCTCGCTCTCTGTGCGCCACTCGCTCTCTGTGCGTCCCTCGCGCTCTGTGTGTCCCTCGCTCTCTGTGCATCCCTCGCTCTCTGTGTGTGTCACTCGCTTTCTGTGTGTGTCACTCGCTCTCTGTGCGCCACTCGCTCTCTCTGCGTCCCTCGCGCTCTGTGTGTCCCTCGCTCTCTGTGCATCCCTCGCTCTCTGTGTGTGTCACTCGCTTTCTGTGTGTGTCACTCGCTCTCTGTGCGTCCCTCGATCTGTGCGTGTCCCTCGCTCTCTGTGCGCCACTCGCTCTCTGTGCGTCCCTCGCTCTCTGTGTGTCCCTCGCTCTCTGTGTGTCCCTCGTTCTGTGCGTCCCTCGCTCTCTGTGCGTCCCTCGCTCTCTGTGCGTCCCTCGCTCTCTGTGCGTCCCTCGCTCTCTGTGCATCCCTCGCTCTCTGTGTGTGTCACTCGCTCTCTGTGCGCCACTCGCTCTCTCTGCGTCCCTCGCTCTCTGAGTGTCCCTCGATCTGTGCGTGTCCCTCGCTCTCTGTGCACCCCTCACTCTCTGTGTCCCTCGCGCTCTGTGTGTCCCTCACTCTCTGTGTGTGTTCCTCGCTCCTCGTGTATCCCTAGCTTTCTGTGCGTCCCTCGCTCTCTGTGTGTGTCCCTCGCTCTCTGTGCACCCCTCGCTCTCTGTGTCCCTCGCCCTCTGTGTGTCCCTCGCTCTCTGTGCGTCCTTCACTCTCTGTGTGGTCCCTCGCTCTCTGTGTGTCCCTCGCTCTCTGTGTGTGTCCTTCGCTCTCTGTGCACCCCTCGCTCTCTGTGTCCCTCGCCCTCTGTGTGTCCCTCGCTCTCTGTGCGTCCTTCGCTCTCTGTGTGGTCCCTCGCTCTCTGTGCACCCCTCGCTCTCTGTGTCCCTCCCGCTCTGTGTGTCCCTCGCTCTCTGTGTGTCCCTCGCTCTCTGTGTGTCCCTCGCTCTCTGTGTGTCCTTCGCTCTCTGTGCACCCCTCGCTCTCTGTGTCCCTCGCTCTCTGTGTGTCCCTCGCTCTCTGTGTGTCCCTCGCTCTCTGTGTGTCCCTCGCTCTCTGTGTGTCCCTCGCTCTCTGTGTGTCCCTCGCTCTCTGTGTGTCCCTCGCTCTCTGTGTGTGTCCCTCGCTCTCTGTGTGTGTCCCTCGCTCTATGTGCACCCCTCACTCTCTGTGTCCCTCGCTCTCTGTGCGCCTCGCTCTATGTGTCCCTCGCTCTCTGTGTCCCTCGGTCTGTGTCCCTCGCTCTGTGCGTCCCTCTCTCTGTGCGTCCCTCGATCTCTGTGTGTCCCACGCTCTGTGTGTGTCCTTTGCTCTCTGTGTGTCTCTTGCTCTCTGTGTGTCCCTCGCTCTCTGTGTGTCCCTCGCTCTCTGTGTGTCCCTCGCTCTCTGTGTGTCCCTCGCTCTCTGTGTGTCCCTCGCTCTCTGTGTGTCCCTCGCTCTGTGTGTCCCTCGCTCTGTGTGTCCCTCGCTCTCTGTGTGTCCCTCGCTCTCTGTGCGCCACTCGCTCTCTCTGCGTCCCTCGCGCTCTGTGCGTCCCTCGCTCTCTGTGTGTCCCTCGCTCTCTGTGTGTCCCTCGCTCTCTGTGTGTCCCTCGCTCTCTGTGCGTCCCTCGCTCTCTCTGCGTCCCTCGATCTCTGTGTGTCCCTCGCTCTCTGTGTGTCCCTCGCTCTCTGTGCGTCCCTCGCTCTCTGTGCGTCACTCGCTCTCTCTGCGTCCCTCGCGCTCTGTGTGTCCCGCACTCTCTGTGTGTTCCTCGCTCCTTGTGTGTCCCTCTCTCTCTGTGTGTCCCTCGCTCTGTGTGTCCCTCGCTCTCTGTGTGTTCCTCGCTCCTTGTGGGTCCCTAGCTCTCTGTGCGTCCCTCGCTCTCTGTGTGTGTCCCTCGCTCTCTGTGCACCCCTCGCTCTCTGTGTCCCTCGCCCTCTGTGTGTCTCTCGCTCTCAGTGCGTCCTTCGATCTCTGTGTGTCCCTCGCTCTCTGTGTGTCCCTCGCTCTCTGTGTGTCCCTCGCTCTCTGTGTGTCCCTCGCTCTCTGTGCGCCACTCGCTCTCTCTGCGTCCCTCGATCTCTGTGTGTCCCTCGCTCTCTGTGCGTCCCTCGCTCTCTGTGCGCCACTCGCTCTCTCTGCGTCCCTCGCGCTCTGTGTGTCCCGCACTCTCTGTGTGTTCCTCGCTCCTTGTGTGTCCCTCTCTCTCTCTGTGTCCCTCGCTCTGTGTGTCCCTCGCTCTCTGTGTGTTCCTCGCTCCTTGTGGGTCCCTAGCTCTCTGTGCGTCCCTCGCTCTCTGTGTGTGTCCCTCGCTCTCTGTGCACCCCTCGCTCTCTGTGTCCCTCGCCCTCTGTGTGTCTCTCGCTCTCAGTGCGTCCTTCGATCTCTGTGTGTCCCTCGCTCTCTGTGTGTCCCTCGCTCTCTGTGTCCCTTGCTCTCTGTGTGCCTCGCTCTGTGCGTCCCTCTCTCTGTGCGTCCCTCGATCTCTGTGTGTCCCACACTCTGTGCGTGT
Source organism: Scyliorhinus torazame (assembly GCF_047496885.1). Lineage (NCBI taxonomy): Eukaryota > Metazoa > Chordata > Chondrichthyes > Carcharhiniformes > Scyliorhinidae > Scyliorhinus > Scyliorhinus torazame. The sequence continues at coordinate 375,377 of NW_027307893.1, read as the reverse complement.
CCTTTGCTCTCTGTGTGTCCCTTGCTCTCTGTGTGTCCCTCGCTCTCTGTCTGTCCCTGGCTCTCTGTGTGTCCCTCGCTCTCTGTGTGTCCCTCGCTCTCTGTGTGTCCCTCGCTTTCTGTGTATGTCCCTCGCTCTCTGTGTGTGCCCCTCGCTCTCTGTGTGTGTCCCTCGCTCTCTGTGTGTGTCCCTCGCTCTGTGTGTGTTCCTCGCTCGCTGTGTGTCCCTCGCTCTCTGTGTGTCCCTCACTCTCTGTGTGTCCCTCGGTCTCTGTGTGTCCCTCGCTCTCTGTGTGTCCCTCGCTCTCTGTGTGTCCCTCGCTCTCTGTGTGTTCTTCGCTCTCTGTGTGTACCTCACTCTCTGTGTGTCCCTCACTCTCTGTGTGTCCCTCGCTCTCTGTGTGTGTACCCTCGCTCTCTATGTGTGTTCCTCGCTCTCTGTGCACCCCTTGCTCTCTGTGTAATTCGCTCTCTGTGCCCCTCGCTATCTGTGCGTCCCTCGCTCTCTGTGTGTCCCTCGCTCTCTGTGCGTCCCTCGCTCTCTTTGTGTCCCTCGCTCTCTGTGTGTCCCTTGCTCTCTGTGAGTTCCTCGCTCTCTGTGTGTCCCTCGCTTTGTGTGTGTGTCTCGCTCTCTGTGCACCCCTTGCTCTCTGTGTCCTTCGCTCTCTGTGTGTCCCTCGCTCTCTGTGCGTCCCTCGCTCTCTGTGTGTCCCCCGCTCTCTGTATGTGTCCCTCGCTCTCTGTGTGTCCCTCACTCTCTGTGTGTCCCTCGCACTCTGTGTGTCCCCCGCTCTCTGTGTGTGTCCCTCACTCTGTGCCTCCCTCGCTCTCTGTGTGTGTCCCTCGCTCTGTGCGTCCCTCGCTCTCTGTGCGTCCCTCGCTCCCTGTGTGCCCCTCGGTCTCTGTGCGTGTCCCTCGCTCTGTGCGTCCCTCGCTCTCTGTGTGTCCCTCGCTCTTTGTGTGTCCCTCGCTCTCTGTGTGTCCCTCGCTCTCTGTGTGTCCCTCGCTCTCTATGTGTCCCTCGTTCTCCATGTGTCCCTCGCTCTGTGTGTGTCCCTCGCTCTCTGTGTTTGTCCCTCGCTCTCTGTGTGTGTCCCTCGCTCTGTGTGTGTCCCTCGCTCTCTATGTGTGTCCCTCGCTCTCTGTGTGTCCCTCGCTCTCTGTGTGTCCCTCGCTCTCTGTGTGTCCCTCGCTCTCTGTGTGTCCCTCGCTCTCTGTGTGTCCCTCGCTCTCTGTGTGTCCCTCGCTCTCTGTGTGTTCCTCGCTCTCTGTGTGTTCCTCACTCTCTGTGTGTCCCTTGCTCTGTGTGTGTCCCTCGCTCTCTGTGTTTGTCCCTCGCTCTCTGTGTGTCCCTCGCTCTCTGTGTGAGTCCCTCGCTATCTGTGTGTCCCTCGCTCTCTGTGTGTCCCTCGCTCTCTGTGTGTCCCTCGCTCTCTGTGCGTCCCTCGCTCTGTGTGTGTGTCCCTCATTCTCTGTGTGTCCCTCGCTCTCTGTGTGTGTCTCTCGCTCTCTGTGTGTGTCCCTCGCTCTCTGTGTGTGTCCCTCGCTCTCTGTGTTTGTTCCTCGCTCTGTGTGTGTCCCTCGCTTTCTGTGTGTGTCCCTCGCTCTCTGTGTGTCCCTCGCTCTCTGTGTGTCCCACGCTCTCTGTGTGTCCCTCGCTCTCTCTGTGTCCCTCGCTCTGTGTGTGTGTTCCTCGCTCTCTGTGTTTCCCTCACTCACTGTGTGTCCGTCGCTCTCTGTGTGTCCCTCGCCCTCTGTGTGTGTCCCTCGCTCTCTGTGTGTGTCCCTTGCTCTGTGTGTCCCTCGCTCACTGTGCGTCCCTCGCTCTCTGTGTGTCCCTCGCTGTCTTGTGTCCCTCGCTGTCTTGTGTCCCTCGCTGTCTGTGTCCCTCGCTCTCTGTACCCCTCGCTCTTTGTGTCCCTCTCTCTGTGCGTCCCTCGCTCTGCGTGTCCCTCGCTCTCTCTCTGTCCCTCGCTCTCTGATTTTCCCTCGCTCTCTGTGTGTCCCTCGCTCTCTGTGCGTCCCTCGCTCTCTGTTTGTACTTCGCTCTGTGGGTGTCCCTCGTTCTGTGTGTGTCCCTCGCTCTGTGTCCCTCGCTCTTTGTGACCCTCGCTCTTTGTGTCCCTCGCTCTGTGTGTCCCTCACTCTCTGTGTGTCCCTCGCTCTCTGTGTGTCCCTCGCTCTCTGTGTGTCCCTCGCTCTCTGTGCGTTCTGCGCTCTCTGTGCGTCCCTCGCTCTCTGTGTGTCCCTCGCTCTGTGTGTGTCCCTCGCTCTCTGTGTGTCCCTCACTCTCTGTCTGTCCCTCGCTCTGTGTGTGTCCCTCGCTCTGTGTGTCCCTCGCTCTGTGTGTCCCTCGCTCTCTGTGCGTTCTGCACTCTCTGTGCGTTCTGCGCTCTCTGTGCGTCCCTCGCTCTCTGTGTGTCCCTCGCTCTGTGTGTCCCTCGCTCTCTGTGCGTCCCTCGCTCTCTGTGCGTCCCTCACTCTCTGTGTGTCCATCGCTCTCTGTGTGTCCCTCGCTCTTTGTGTCCCTCGCTGTCTTGTGTCCCTCGCTGTCTTGTGTCCCTCGCTGTCTGTGTCCCTCGCTCTCTGTACCCCTCGCTCTTTGTGTCCCTCTCTCTGTGCGTCCCTCGCTCTGCGTGTCCCTCGCTCTCTCTCTGTCCCTCGCTCTCTGTGTTTCCCTCGCTCTCTGTGTGTCCCTCGCTCTCTGTGCGTCCCTCGCTCTCTGTTTGTCCTTCGCTCTGTGGGTGTCCCTCGTTCTGTGTGTGTCCCTCGCTCTGTGTCCCTCGCTCTTTGTGACCCTCGCTCTTTGTGTCCCTCGCTCTGTGTGTCCCTCACTCTCTGTGTGTCCCTCGCTCTCTGTGTGTCCCTCGCTCTCTGTGTGTCCCTCGCTCTCTGTGTGTCCCTCGCTCTCTGTGTGTCCCTCGCTCTCTGTGTGTCCCTCGCTCTCTGTGTGTCCCTCGCTCTCTGTGCGTTCTGCGCTCTCTGTGCGTCCCTCGCTCACTGTGTGTCCCTCGCTCTGTGTGTGTCCCTCGCTCTCTGTGTGTCCCTCACTCTCTGTCTGTCCCTCGCTCTGTGTGTGTCCCTCGCTCTGTGTGTCCCTCGCTCTGTGTGTCCCTCGCTCTGTGTGTCCCTCGCTCTGTGTGTCCCTCGCTCTCTGTGCGTTCTGCACTCTCTGTGCGTTCTGCGCTCTCTGTGCGTCCCTCGCTCTCTGTGTGTCCCTCACTCTCTGTGTGTCCCTCGCTATCTGTGTGTCCCTCGCTCTCTGTGTGTGTCCCTCACTCCCTGTGTGTCCCTCGCTCTCTGTGCGTCCCTCGCTCTCTGTGTGTCCCTCGCTCTGTGTGTGTCCCTCACTCTCTATGTGTCCCTCGCTCTCTGTGTGTTCCTCGCTCTCTGTGCATCCTTCGCTCTCTGAGCACCCCTCGCTCTCTCTGTGTCCCTCGCTATCTGTGTGTCCCTCGCTCTCTGTGTGTCCCTCGCTCTCTGTGTGTTCCTCGCTCTCTGTGTGTCCCTCGCTCTCTGTGTGTCCCTCGCTCTCTGTGTGTCCCTCGCTCTCTGTGCGTCCCTCGCTCTGTGTGTGTGTCCCTCATTCTCTGTGTGTCCCTCGCTCTCTGTGTGTGTCTCTCGCTCTCTGTGTGTGTCCCTCGCTCTCTGTGTGTGTCCCTCGCTCTCTGTGTGTGTCCCTCGCTCTCTGTGTGTGTCCCTCGCTCTCTGTGTTTGTTCCTCGCTCTCTGTGTGTGTCCCTCGCTTTCTGTGTGTGTCCCTCGCTCTCTGTGTGTCCCTCGCTCTCTGTGTGTCCCACGCTCTCTGTGTGTCCCTCGCTCTCTCTGTGTCCCTCGCTCTGTGTGTGTGTTCCTCGCTCTCTGTGTTTCCCTGACTCACTGTGTGTCCGTCGCTCTCTGTGTGTCCCTCGCCCTCTGTGTGTGTCCCTCGCTCTCTGTGTGTGTCCCTCGCTCTCTGTGTGTCCCTCGCTCTCTGTGTGTCCCTCGCTCTCTGTGTGTGTCCCTCGCTCTGTGTGTGTGTTACTTGCTCTCTGTGTGTCCCTCGCTCTCTGTGTGTGTCCCTCGCTCTCTGTGCACCCCTCGCTCTCTGTGAGTCCCTCGCTCTCTGTGTGTGTTCCTTGCTCTCTGTGTGTCCCTCGCTCTCTGTGTGTGTCCCTCGCTCTCTGTGTGACACTCGATCTCTGTGTGTCCCTCGCTCTCTGTGTGTCCCTCGCTCTGTGTGTGTCCCTCGCCCTCTGTGTGTGTTCCTCGCTCTCTGTGTGTCCCTCGCTCTCTGTGTGTGTCCCTCGCTCTCTGTGTGTCCCTCGCTCTCTGTGCGTCCCTAGCTCTCTGTGTATTCCTCGATCTCTGTGCGTCCCTCGCTCTCTGTGTGTCCCTTGCTCTCTGTGTCCCTCGCTCTCTGTGTGTCCCTCGCTCTCTGTGTGTCCCTCGCTCTCTGTGTGTTCTTCGCTCTCTGTGTGTACCTCACTCTCTGTGTGTCCCTCACTCTCTGTGTGTCCCTCGCTCTCTGTGTGTGTACCCTCGCTCTCTATGTGTGTTCCTCGCTCTCTATGTGTGTTCCTCGCTCTCTGTGCACCCCTCGCTCTCTGTGTAATTCGCTCTCTGTGTGCCCCTCGCTATCTGTGCGTCCCTCGCTCTCTGTGTGTCCCTCGCTCTCTGTGCGTCCCTCGCTCTCTGTGTGTCCCTCGCACTCTGTGTGTCCCCCGCTCTCTGTGTGTGTCCCTCACTCTGTGCCTCCCTCGCTCTCTGTGTGTGTCCCTCGCTCTGTGCGTCCCTCGCTCTCTGTGCGTCCCTCGCTCTCTGTGTGCCCCTCGCTCTCTGTGTGTGTCCCTCGCTCTGTGCGTCCCTCGCTCTCTGTGTGTCCCTCGCTCTTTGTGTGTCCCTCGCTCTCTGTGTGTCCCTCGCTCTCTGTGTGTCCCTCGCTCTCTGTGTGTCCCTCGTTCTCCATGTGTCCCTCGCTCTGTGTGTGTCCCTCGCTCTCTGTGTTTGTCCCTCGCTCTCTGTGTGTCCCTCGCTCTCTGTGTGTGTCCCTCGCTCTGTGTGTGTCCCTCGCTCTCTGTGTGTGTCCCTCGCTCTGTGCGTCCCTCGCTCTCTGTGTGTCCCTCGGTCTTTGTGTGTCCCTCGCTCTCTGTGTGTCCCTCGCTCTCTGTGTGTCCCTCGCTCTCTGTGTGTCCCTCGTTCTCCATGTGTCCCTCGCTCTGTGTGTGTCCCTCGCTCTCTGTGTTTGTCCCTCGCTCTCTGTGTGTCCCTCGCTCTCTGTGTGTCCCTCGCTCTGTGTGTGTCCCTCGCTCTCTATGTGTGTCCCTCGCTCTCTGTGTGTCCCTCGCTCTCTGTGTGTCCCTCGCTCTCTGTGTGTCCCTCGCTCTCTGTGTGTCCCTCGCTCTCTGTGTCCCTCGCTCTCTGTGTGTTCCTCGCTCTCTGTGTGTTCCTCGCTCTCTGTGTGTCCCTCGCTCTGTGTGTCCCTCGCTCTGTGTGTCCCTCGCTCACTGTGTGTCCCTCGCTCTCTGTGCGTGTCCCTCGTTCTCTGTGTGTCCCTCGCTCTGTGTGTGTGTCTCTCGCTCTCTGTGTGTGTCCCTCGCTCTCTGTGTGTGTACCTCGCTCTCTGTGTGTGTTCCTCGCTCTCTGTGTGTCCCTCGCTCTCTGTGTGTGTCCCTTGCTCTCTGTGTGTTCCTCGCTCTCTGTGTGTGTCCCTCGCTTTCTGTGTGTGTCCCTCGCTCTCTGTGTGTCCCTCGCTCTCTGTGTGTCCCAGCTCTCTGTGTGTCCCTCGCTCTCTGTGTGTCCCTCGCTCTCTGTGTCCCTCGCTCTTTGGGTGCCCCTCCCTCTGTGTGTCCCTCGCTCTCTGTGTGTCCCTCGCTCTCTGTGTGTCCCTCGCTCTCTGTGTGTCCCTCGCTCTCTGTGTGCGCCTCACTCTCTGTGTGTCCCAACTCTCTGTGTGTCCCTCGCTCTCTGTGTGTGTCCCTCGCTCTCTGTGTGTGTCCCTCGCTCTCTATGTGTCCCTCATTCTCTGTGTGTGTCCCTCGTTCTCTGTGTGTGTCCCTCATTCTCTGTGTGTGTCCCTCGCTCTGTGTGTGTCCCTCGCTCTCTGTGCGTCCCTCGCTCTCTGTGCGTCCCTCGCTCTCTGTGCGTCCCTCGCTCTCTGTGTGTCCCTCGCTCTCTGTGTGTCCCTCGCTCTCTGTGTGTTCCTCGCTCTTTGTGTGTCCCTCGCTCTCTGTGTGTCCCTCGCTCTCTATGTGTCCCTCACTCTCTGTGTGTCCCACGCTCTCTGTGTGTCCCTCGCTCTCTGTGCATCCCTCGCTCTAGAACATAGAACATAGAACATAGAACAATACAGCGCAGTACAGGCCCTTCGGCCCACGATGTTGCACCGAAACAAAAGCCATCTAACCTACACTCTGCCATTATCATCCATATGTTTATCCAATAAACTTTTAAATGCCCTCAATGTTGGCGAGTTCACTACTGTAGCAGGTAGGGCATTCCACGGCCTCACGACTCTTTGCGTAAAGAACCTACCTCTGACCTCTGTCCTATATCTATTACCCCTCAGTTTAAAGTTATGTCCCCTCGTGCCAGCCATTTCCATCCGCGGGAGAAGGCTCTCACTGTCCACCCTATCCAACCCCCTGATCATTTTGTATGCCTCTATTAAGTCTCCTCTTAACCTTCTTCTCTCCAACGAAAACAACCTCAAGTCCATCAGCCTTTCCTCATAAGATTTTCCCTCCATACCAGGCAACATCCTGGTAAATCTCCTCTGCACCCGCTCCAAAGCCTCCACGCCCTTCCTATAATGCGGTGACCAGAACTGTACGCAATACTCCAAATGCGGCCGGACCAGAGTTCTGTACAGCTGCAACATGACCTCATGACTCCGGAACTCAATCCCTCTACCAATAAAGGCCAACACTCCATAGGCCTTCTTCACCACCCTATCAACCTGGGTGGCAACTTTCAGGGATCTATGTACATGGACACCTAGATCCCTCTGCTCATCCACATTTTCAAGAACTTTACCATTAGCCAAATATTCCGCATTCCTGTTATTCCTTCCAAAGTGAATCACCTCACACTTCTCTACATTAAACTCCATTTGCCACCTCTCAGCCCAGCTCTGCAGCTTATCTATATCCCTCTGTAACCTGCTACATCCTTCCACACTATCGACAACACTACCGACTTTAGTATCGTCTGCAAATTTACTCACCCACCCTTCTGTGCCTTCCTCTAGGTCATTGATAAAAATGACAAACAGCAACGGCCCCAGAACAGATCCTTGTGGTACTCCACTTGTGACTGGACTCCATTCTGAACATTTCCCATCAACCACCACCCTCTGTCTTCTTTCAGCTAGCCAATTTCTGATCCACATCTCTAAATCACCCTCAATCCCCAGTCTCCGTATTTTCTGCAATAGCCTACCGTGGGGAACCTTATCAAAAGCTTTGCAGAAATCCATATACACCACATCAACTGCTCTACCCTCATCTACCTGTTCAGTCACCTTCTCAAAGAACTCAATAAGGTTTGTGAGGCATGACCTACCCTTCACAAAGCCATGCTGACTATCCCTGATCATATTATTCCTATCTAGATGATTATAAATCTTGTCTCTTATAATCCCCTCCAAGACTTTACCCACTACAGACGTGAGGCTCACCAGTCTATAGTTGCCGGGGTTGTCTCTGCTCCCCTTTTTGAACAAAGGGACCACATTTGCTATCCTCCAGTCCTCTGGCACTATTCCTGTAGCCAATGATGACATAAAAATCAAAGCCAAAGGTCCAGCAATCTCTTCCCTGGCCTCCCAGAGAATCCTAGGATAAATCCCATCAGGTCCCGGGGACTTATCTATTTTCAGCCTGTCCAGAATTGCCAACACCTCTTCCCTACGTACCTCAATGCCATCTATTCTATTAGCCTGGGGCTCAGCATTCTCCTCCACAACATTATCTTTTTCCTGAGTGAATACTGACGAAAAATATTCATTTAGTATCTCGCCTATCTCTTCAGACTCCACACACAATTTCCCATCCCTGTCCTTGACTGGTCCTACTCTTTCCCTAGTCATTCGCTTATTCCTGACATACCTATAGAAAGCTTTTGGGTTTTCCTTGATCCTTCCTGCCAAATACTTCTCATGTCCCCTCCTTGCTCGTCTTAGCTCTCTCTTTAGATCCTTCCTCGCTACCTTGTAACTATCCATCGCCGCAACCGAAACTTCACACTTCATCTTCACATAGGCCTCCTTCTTCCTCTTAACAAGAGATTCCACTTCCTTGGTAAACCACGGTTCCCTCGCTCGACGCCTTCCTCCCTGCCTGACCGGTACATATTTATCAAGAACACGCAGTAGCTGATCCTTGAACAAGCCCCACTTATCCAGTGTGCCCAACACTTGCAGCCTACTTCTCCACCTTATCCCCCCCAAGTCACGTCTAATGGCATCATAATTGCCCTTCCACCAGCTATAACTCTTGCCCTGCGGTATATACTTATCCCTTTCCATCATTAATGTAAACGTCACCGAATTGTGGTCACTGTCCCCAAAGTGCTCTCCTACCTCCAAATCCAACACCTGGCCTGGTTCATTACCCAAAACCAAATCCAACGTGGCCTCGCCTCTTGTTGGCCTGTCAACATATTGTTTCAGGAAACCCTCCTGAGATTAAAATTTAAAATGAAACAATTTATATTCAATGAAAACGGTCAGTTTGATAACCCCAACTGCTTTCTGTTAACTCGCCCCTCACTCTCCTCTCTCACCTTGTTTTTAATTTGGGGAATTCTGAAGGCAGCTTGTGCACAGGAAGAGCCCCAAAAATGGTGGCACTTTCAAAATTAAGTTCAGAGTCTCCGAAGATGGATTTCTTTCTCTCTTTCTACTTGAACATGTACAAACTGACAGCAGGCATATTGATTGCACAGTAAGATTCCACAATCAGAAATGTGATCATGGTGGAAAATTCCCCCACGTCCCCAGTGGAAAGGATGAATTAACTCCCTCATTCCCACCTTTAAGTTTAAGACTTTTAACTCAAGACCTTCAAACCCATTTTGCAGTCCGTGAGCTAATTTTTTAAAAATGTGGTCATTATTGCTGTGTTTTTTGAAAATATTATCATTCCGATGAGGACGGACATAACAACATACAAACAATCAGTCACAACACAAACAAAATACTGTTCTCCTCATTTGAGATTTATTCCTTTATTTCCATTAAACTTTCCCCTCTTCCCTCCCCTTACCCACTGGCAACAAACAGATCTGTAAATAGAGACAAGAACAGCTTCCATCTCGTCCAGAACCCCCACCTGAGCCACAAAGGGCTAACTTTAGTTTCTCAAGTTTAAGGAATTCCGCAATATCCCTCAACCATGTCGATATTTTTGGCGGATCTTCTGACTTCCCTTCCAATAATATTAGCCTCCGGACGATCAATGTGGCAAAGGCCACCACATCGGCCCCGTCCCCATCTATTAGTCCCGGTACTTCCGACACCCCAGAAATTGCCTCATGTGGTCCCAGTAATATTTCCACCTCCACAACTTTAGTTCCTGTTTTAAATAGCGAGAGCCAGAAGCCCAATAATCGTGGACGTGACCAGAAGATGTGGACGTGGTTCACTGGTCCTCCTTTACACTCTCACATTTATCTTCTTCCTCTGTGAAGGATCTGCTCGTTCGTCCCTGTGTCATATCGCCCCTGTGTACATCCTTGAATTGTATCAAGCCCATCCGAGCACGTGAAGATGTCGCATTGACCCTGTGTATAACCTCACTCCATAGTCCCCATTCCAACGCCACACCCAACTCTTCCTTCCACTTTTGTTTTATTTCCTCAATCGCTGCTTTCTTTCTGTCCATCAGCCAGCTGTAAATGTTAGTCATTCTCCCATCACCAACTCAGCTGGGAGGGGCAATTTATCCAGCAGCTTGTTCTCTGGTAGGCAACGAAAGAGGACAACTCCTTTTTCACCAAGTTTCATCATTGAAGATAATTAAACTTCACCTCCCTCGGCATTTTAAGTTTCTCCCTCAATTCTTCAAATCTACTTTCCAACAACAAGTCTGTAACCTGTCTCAGCTCAGCTTTATGCCACTGTTTAAATATTGTATCCAGTCTTGCCGCCGGGGTGAATCGGGGGTTTCCATAAATAGGGGCTCGCACCGTCAAGTTAACCAAAGCAAAATGGCGTCTCCGCTTGCTCCAGATGTTGAAGGAAGATGCCAGCACTGGGCTTTGTGTAAACTTCCCCGGGGGAAATGGGAGTGGGGCCGCAGCGAAAGTCTGCGAACTAGCCCCCTTACACGATGCTTACTCCACCTGTACCCATTCCGCTTCTTCCTCTCCCCACCATTGTCGAATATTCTCCAAATTCACCGCCCAATAATAATACAAAAGATTGGGAAGCACCAACCCTCCCACCCAACCATTCTTTTTAAATGTGTGCTGGTCCTTTTGAAGAGAAATCCAAAATCTCCTTCCATTTACTGATGGAGAAGTGATCTGCCGCATTTTCTATCTGTTTAGAGCAGGGTGTCTGTGTGAGGGTAAGTGTGTTACTGTGTGTGTGGACTTTTCTCTATCTGTCTATCTGCCAGTCGCCCTGGTCCAACATTCTATTTCTCTCTCCACAGATGCTGCCTGACCTGCTCAGTATTTTCCGCATTGGTACAAGAGCGAGGAGGTAAGGCTGAACTTATACAAGACACTAGTTAGACCTCAGCAGGAATATTGTGGACAGTTCTGGGCGCCACACTATAGGAAGGATGTGAACACACTGGAGCGAGTGCAGAGGAGGTTCACACGAATGGTTCAGGGATGAGAAACTTCAGTGATGAGGATAGATTGGAGAGGTTGGGTCTGTTCTCCACGGATAGAAATGTCCAAGAGGAGATTAGATAGAGGTGATCAAATTCTTGGGGGTGCCGGACAGAGTAGACAGGGAGAAACGGTTCCCACTATTAAGAAGATCAAGAACAAAATGGCACAGAATTAAAGTGAATTGGAAAAGAAGCAAATATTTGTGAGAAAATGGAAACAGTATCGTGTAGAGAGAGCCCTGCTCGGTATCACACCCCGTGCTGTACCTGTCCTGGGAGTGTTTGAGAGGAAAAATGCAGAGGGAGCTTTACTCTGTATCTAACCCCGTGCTGTACCTGTCCTGGGAGTGTTTGATGTTGACAGTGTAGAGGGAGCTTTACTCTGTATCTAACCCCGTGATGTACCTGTCCTGGGAGTGTTTGATGGGGACAGTGTAGAGGGAGCTTTACTCTGTATCTAACCCCGTGCTGTACCTGTCCTGGGAGTGTTTGATGGGGACAGTGTAGAGGGAGCTTTACTCTGTATCTAACCCCGTGCTGTACCTGTCCTGGGAGTGTTTGATGGGTACAGTGTAGAGGGAGCATTACTCTGTATCTAACCCCGTGCTGTACCTGTCCTGGGAGTGTTTGATGGGTACAGTGTAGACGGAGCTTTACTCTGTATCTAACCCCGTGCTGTACCTGTCCTGGAAGTGTTTGATGGGGACAGTGTAGAGGGAACTTTACTCTGTATCTAACCCCGTGCTGTACCTGTCCTGGGAGTGTTTGATGGGGACAGTGTAGAGGGAACTTTACTCTGTATCTAACCCCGTGCTGTACCTGTCCTGGGAGTGTTTGATGTTGACAGTGTAGAGGGAGCTTTACTCTGTATCTAACCCCGTGCTGTACCTGTGCTGGAAGTGTTTGATGGGCACAGTGTAGAGAGAGCCTTGCTCGATATCTAATACCGTGATGTACCTGTCCTGGGAGTGTTTGATGTTGACAGTGTAGAGGGAGCTTTACTCTGTATCTAACCCCGTGATGTACCTGTGCTGGAAGTGTTTGATGGGCACAGTGTAGAGGGAGCTTTACTCTGTATCTAATACCGTGATGTACCTGTCCTGGGAGTGTTTGCCAGGGACAGTGTAGAGGAATCTTTGTCTAACCCCATGATGTACCTTTGCTGGTCGTGTTTGACGGAGTTTCAAAATCTCAAATAAATGTCTTCTATTAGTTTCTCCATCCCTCTGTTTCTGCTTCTCTCTCTGTCTGGGAATATTGTCAGAACAAAATGCACGATCAGCAGTCAGCCATTTTAAGTTACTTAATGGTGGCCATTTTAGGTGAGCACAGCAGAGTCATTTCTGATATTTGTACACGTTGGTATAACAAAATCCTGATGGAAAATGTCTGATTTAAACAGTGATTTGTTGGGGAATGTGGATGTAGAAAGGGAGCTGGCTGTCCTTGTACACCAGTCACTGAAAGGGGAGAGGGGGGTGCAGCAAGCAGTTAAGAAGACCAATGATATGTTGGCCTTCATTGAAAGAGGGATTTGAGTTCAGAAGTGGAGATGTCTTACTGCAGTTACACAAGGCCTTGGTGAGACCACACCTGGAGTATTGCGTACAGTTTCGGTCTCCCTAACATAGAAAGGATATAGTGGCCAGAGAGGGAGTGCAGCGGAGGGTAATCGGCTGATAGGGAGGTTGCTGGACTGTCCTACAAGGAGAGATTGGTTTGACTGTGGCACAGTGGTTAGCACTGCTGCCTCACCGTGCCAGTGACCCGGGATAAATTCCGGTCTTGTGTGACTGATTACGTGGAGTTGGCAGTTTCTCCCCGTGTGTGCGTGGGTTTCCTCCGGGTGCTCCGGTTTCCTTCCACAGTCCAAAGATGTGCAGGCTAGGCGGAATAGTCCTGCTAAATTACCCCATAGTGTCCAAGAAAGATTGTTTAGATTAGGTTAAGGAGTTATTGGGATAGGGCGGGTGACTGAGCTTACATAGAATGCTGTGTCAGAGGGTTGGTGTAGATTCGATGGGCAGAATGGCCTCCTTCTGCATTGTAGGGATTCTATCATTGTGCCTGTATTCACTAGGGCCTAGAAGGATGTGAGGAGATGTTGGCCGTGCTAAATTGCCCCTTAGTGGCCCAAAGGTTAGGTGGTGTTACTGGGGTTATTTGGATAGGGTGGAGGCGTGGGCTTGGGTAGGGTGCTCTCTCCGAGGGCCAGTGCAGACTCGATGGGCCAAATGGGCTACTCCTGCAATGTATATTCTATGATTCTGTGAGCTCTGATTATTACATTCCAACAGCGCTGTGCAGAGTATACACAGAGATGGAGATTCTGAACATTGAATTAATGTATTCTGTTATTCTCCCCATCTTCTCTGTCTCTGCATCTCTCTATCTCTCTCTCTGGGAATCTGTCTAAACAAATTCATGATCAGCAGTCAGCCATTTTAAGTTACTGAACGGTGGCCATTTTATGTGAGCACAACACTGAGACAATTCGGACAGTTGTCCAAGTTAGTGTCAAACAAAAACTGAAGGAAAGAGTCAAATTTAAACGGTGATATGTTGGGCAATGTGGATGTACAAATGGAGCTTGTACACCAGTCACTGAAAGTGGAGAGGGGGGTGCAGCAAGCAGTTAAGAAGACCAATGATATGTTGGCCTTCATTGAAAGAGGGATTTGAATTCAGAAGTGCAGATGTCTTACTGCAGTTACACAAGGCCTTGGTGAGACCACACCTGAAGTACTGTGTACAGTTTCGGTCTCCCTAACATAGAAAGGATATAGTTGCCAGAGAGGGAGTGCAGCGGAGGGTCAATCGGCTGAAGGTGAGATTGCCGGACTGTCCTAGGAGGAGAGATTGGTTCAATAGGACCCGAACGAGCCCTGTTTCTCCAACCTAACCCTGGAGATCTAATCCCACATTCCTGGTGATGTCTCCACTCTCAAAGATGGAAAGATATTGACCAAGTTTAAAGCAGAAATTGACAGCTTTCTAAATCCCAATGACATAAAGGGACATGGGGATAGTGTTGGGGAAAAGACATTGAAGTGAAGATATTTCACAGCTGGATTCACAGAATACAGACAGCAAAGTATCTTAAATTTTGGAAGTGCCACAAATGTTGTGAAACATTTGGGAAATGATTAGAAACAGTTTGGGCTGAGATCTCCTCAGTGACCTGTGTGCTGTCCCCACCCCCGACTTTCTGTCAGGAATGTTCCCCTCGGTGTGTTTCCTGGGTCTGCAAAGGTAACACTTGTCCTGTCTATGGTTATGTTAATTCAGCAGACAGCCACAGATTCACAATGTCCTGTCCTTATTTCTGTCTTTGTTTAACATTTGTTCCCTCTGAATTTCTGACATGTTGGGAATGACCATTCGTCTGTCGCCTTAGGAAGGCTTTCCATAGAATGAGTAAAAACTAGCAAGAAATCACAGAATGTGAGTTAAACACAACTTCATTCCTGCTTCCATTTAGAGAGAAGATTCCTGGCCAGACAAACAAAGCTCATTGCAAAGTTTCACTTCATATTTTACTTGTTGTTCACGGACAGATTTTTCACTGAAATCTTCTGATGTTAATTCCTGAGATTAGAATTTATAAAGAAACAATTTGGATTGAATGAAAACGGTCAGTTTGATAACCCTAATGTCCTGACTGCCTCACGACCTGGCACCCTCACACCATCACACCCTCATGTCCCCTAACCCTCACATCCTGACCCACTCACGTCCCCGAAACCTCAGATCCTGACCCGCTGTGTTCCTCTTTCTCTGTGTGTGTCCCTCACTCTCTCCGTGTGCCCACCTCTCTCTGTCCCTCTCTCCCTCTGTGTCCCTGTTGCTCTCAAAGTGTCCTCTCACTCTATGCCTCTCTTTCACCGTCTACCTCTTTCTCTCTGTGTCACTCTCCCTGTCGCCCTCTCCCTTTCTGTATCCCCCTCTCTCTGTCCCCCTCTCTCCCTCTCCCTCTATCTCTACCCTCTCTCTCTTTGTCCCACTCTCTCACTATGTACAACTCGCTCTCTTTTTATCACTCTATCTCTCACTCTCCTACTCTCGCAGTGTCCCTCACTCTTGCTGTATCTCTCGCTCTCGCTGTGTCCTTCGGTCTCTGTGTACCCCTCACTCTCTGTGTGCCCCTCACTCTCTGTGTACCCCTCACTCTCTGTGCATCCCTCGCTCTCTGTTCGTCCCTCGCTCTCTGTGTGTCCCTCGCTCACTATGCGTCCCTCACTTTCTGTGCGTCCCTCGCACTCTGTGCGTCCCTCGATCTCTCCGTGACCCTCGCTCTCTGTGTGCCTCGCTCTCTGTGTGTGTCCCTCGCTCTCTGTGTGTGTCCCCCGCTCTCTGTGTGTCCCTCGCTCTCTGTGTGTCCCTCGCTCTGTGTGTGTGCCCCTCGCTCTCTGTGTGTGTCCCTCGCTCTCTGTGTGTGTCCCTCACTCTCTGTGCAACCCTCGCTCTCTGTGAGTCCCTCGCTCTCTGTGAGTCCCTCGCTCTCTGTGCATCCCTCGCTCTCTGTGAGTCCCTCGCTCTCTGTGTGTCCCTCGCACTCTTTGTGTCCCTCGCTCTCTGTGTGTCCCTCGCTCTCTGTGTGAACCTTGCTCTCTGTGTGTCCCTCGCTCTCTGTGTGTCCCTCGCTCTATGTGTGTGTCCCTCGCTCTGTGTGTGTGTCCCTCGCGCTCTGTGTGTTCCACGCTCTCTGTGTGTCCCACGCCCTCTGTGTGTCCCTCGCTCTCTGTGTGTGTCCCTCTCTCTCTGTACACCCCGCGCTCTGTGTGTCCCTCGCTCTCTGTGTGTCCCTCGGTCTGTGTGTCCCTCGCCCTCTGTGTGTCCCTCGCCCTCTGTGTGTCCCTCGCTCTCTGTGTGTGTCCCTCGCTCTGTGTGTCCCTCGCTCTCTGTGTGTCCCTCGCTCTCTGTGTGTCCCTCACTCTCTGTGTGTCCCTCGCACTCTTTGTGTCCCTCACTCTCTGTGTGTCCCTCGGTCTCTGTGTGTCCCTCGCTCTCTTTGTGTGTCCCTCGCTCTCTTTGTGTCCCTCGCTTTTTGTGCACCCCTCGCTCAGTGTGTCCCTCGCATTCTGTGTCTCCCTTGCACTCTGTGTTTCTCTCACTCTCTGTGTGTCCCTCGCTCTCTGTGTGTCCCCCGCTCTTTGTGTGTCCCTCGCTCTCTGTGTGTCCCTCACTCTCTGTGTGTCCCCCGATCTCTGTGTGTCACTCGCTCTCTGTGTGTCCCTCGCTCTCTGTGCGTCCCTCGCTCTGTGTATCCCTCGCTCTCTGTGTGTCCCTCGCTCTCTGTGTGTCCCTCGCTCTCTGTGTGTCCCTCGCTCTCTGTGTGTCCCACGCACTCTGTGTTCCTCGCTCTCTGTGTCCCTCGTTCTCTGTGTCCCTCGCTGTCTGTGTCCCTCGCTGTCTGTGTGCCTCGCTCTCTGTACCCCTCGCTCTTTGTGTCCCTGTCTCTCTCCGTCCCTCGCTCTGCGTGTCCCTCGCTCTCTGTCTGTCCCTCGCTCTCTGTGTTTCCGTCGCTCACTGTTTGTCCTTCGCTCTGTGTGTGTCCCTCGGTCTCGCTGTGTCCCTCGCTCTCTGTGTACCCCTCACTCTCTGTGTGCCCCTCACTCTCTGTGTACCCCTCACTCTCTGTGCGTCCCTCGCTCTCTGTGCGTCCCTCGCTCTCTGTGTGTCCCTCGCTCACTGTGCGTCCCTCACTGTCTGTACGTCCCTTGCTATCTCCATGTCCCTCGCTCTCTGTGTCCCTCGATCTCTGTTTGTGTCCCTCGCTCTCTGTGTGTGTCCCTCGCTCTCTGTGTGTCACTCACTCTCTGTGTGTATGTCCCTTGCTCTCTCTGTGTGTCCCTCGCTCTCTGTGTGTGTCCCTCTCTCTCTGTGTGTCCCTCGCTCTCTGTGTGTCCCTCGCTCTCTGTGTGTCCCTCGCTCTCTTTGTGTGTCCCTCGCTTTTTGTGCACCCCTCGCTCAGTGTGTCCCTCGCATTCTGTGTCTCCCTTGCACTCTGTGTTTCCCTCACTCTCTGTGTGTCCCTCGCTCTCTGTGTGTCCCCCGCTCTCTGTGTGGCCCTCGCTCTCTGTGTGTCCCTCGCTCTCTGTGCGTCCCTCGCTCTGTGTGTCCCTCGCTCTCTGTGTGTCCCTTGCTCTCTGTGTGTCCCTCGCTCTCTGTGTGTCCCTCGTTCTCTGTGTCCCTCGCTGTCTGTGTGCCTCGCTGTCTGTGTGCCTCGCTCTCTATACCCCTCGCTCTTTGTGTCCCTCTCTCTCTGCGTCCCTCGCTCTGTGTGTCCCTAGCTCTCTGTCTGTCCCTCGCTCTCTGTCTTTCCGTCGCTCTCTGTTTGTCCTTCGCTCTGTGTTTGTCCCTCGGTCTCGCTCTTGCTGAGTCCCTCGCTCTCTGTGTACCCCTCACTCTCTGTTGCCCCTCACTCTCTGTGTACCCCTCACTCTCTGTGCGTCCCTCACACTCTGTGCGTCCCTCGCTCTCTGTGTGTCCCTCGCTCACTGTGCGTCCCTCACTGTCTGTACGTCCCTTGCTATCTCCGTGTCCCTCGCTCTCTGTGTCCCTCGATCTCTGTTTGTGTCCCTCGCTCTCTGTGTGTGTCCCTCGCTCTCTGTCTTTCCGTCGCTCTCTGTTTGTCCTTCGCTCTGTGTTTGTCCCTCGGTCTCGCTCTTGCTGAGTCCCTCGCTCTCTGTGTACCCCTCACTCTCTGTTGCCCCTCACTCTCTGTGTACCCCTCACTCTCTGTGCGTCCCTCACACTCTGTGCGTCCCTCGCTCTCTGTGTGTCCCTCGCTCACTGTGCGTCCCTCACTGTCTGTACGTCCCTTGCTATCTCCGTGTCCCTCGCTCTCTGTGTCCCTCGATCTCTGTTTGTGTCCCTCGCTCTCTGTGTGTGTCCCTCGCTCTCTGTGTGTCCCTCGCTCTCTGTGTGTCACTCGCTCTCTGTGTGTATGTCCCTCGCTCTCCATGTGTGTTCCTCGCTCTCTGTGTGTCCCTCGCTGTCTGTGTGTGTCCCTCGCTCTCTGTGTGTGTCCCTCGCTCTCTGTGTGTGTCCCTCGCTCTCTGTGCATCCCTCGCTCTCTGTGAGTTCCTCGCTCTATGTGCATCCCTCGCTCTCTGTGAGTCCCTCGCTCTCTGTGTGTCCCTCGCTCTGTGTGTCCCTCGCTCTCTGTGTGTCCCTCGCTCTCTGTGTGAACCTCGCTCTCTGTGTGTCCCTCGCTCTCTGTGGGTCCCTCGCTCTCTGTGTGCGTCCCTCGCTCTCTGTGTGTGTCCCTCGCTCTGTGTGTGTGTCCCTCGCTCTCTGTGTGTTTTCCTCGCTCTCTGTGTGTCCCTCGCTCTCTGTGTGTCCCTCGCTCTCTGTGTGTTCTTCGCTCTCTGTGTGTACCTCACTCTCTGTGTGTCCCTCACTCTCTGTGTGTCCCTCGCTCTCTGTGTGTGTACCCTCGCTCTCTATGTGTGTTCCTCGCTCTCTGTGCACCCCTTGCTCTCTGTGTCCTTCGCTCTCTGTGTGTCCCTCGCTCTCTGTGCGTCCCTCGCTCTCTGTGTGTCCCTCGCTCTCTGTGTGTCCCCCGCTCTCTGTATGTGTCCCTCGCTCTCTGTGTGTCCCTCACTCTCTGTGTGTCCCTCGCACTCTGTGTGTCCCCCGCTCTGTGTGTGTGTCCCTCACTCTGTGCCTCCCTCGCTCTCTGTGTGTGTCCCTCGCTCAGTGCGTCCCTCGCTCTCTGTGCGTCCCTCGCTCCCTGTGTGCCCCAGCTCTCTGTGTGTGTCCCTCGCTCTGTGCGTCCCTCGCTCTCTGTGTGTCCCTCGCTCTTTGTGTGTCCCTCGCTCTCTGTGTGTCCCTCGCTCTCTGTGTGTCCCTCGTTCTCCATGTGTCCCTCGCTCTGTGTGTGTCCCTCGCTCTCTGTGTTTGTCCCTCGCTCTCTGTGTGTGTCCCTCGCTCTGTGTGTGTCCCTCGCTCTCTATGTGTGTCCCTCGCTCTCTGTGTGTCCCTCGCTCTCTGTGTGTCCCTCGCTCTCTGTGTGTCCCTCGCTCTCTGTGTGTCCCTCGCTCTCTGTGTGTCCCTCGCTCTCTGTGTGTTCCTCGCTCTCTGTGTGTCCCTTGCTCTGTGTGTGTCCCTCGCTCTCTGTGTTTGTCCCTCGCTCTCTGTGTGTCCCTCGCTCTCTGTGTGAGTCCCTCGCTCTCTGTGTGAGTCCCTCGCTCTCTGTGTGTCCCTCGCTCTCTGTGTGTCCCTCGCTCTCTGTGTGTCCCTCGCTCTCTGTGTGTCCCTCGCTCTCTGTGCGTCCCTCGCTCTGTGTGTGTGTCCCTCATTCTCTGTGTGTACCTCGCTCTCTGTGTGTGTCTCTCGCTCTCTGTGTGTGTCCCTCGCTCTCTGTGTGTGTCCCTCGCTCTCTGTGTGTGTTCCTCGCTCTCTGTGTGTGTCCCTCGCTTTCTGTGTGTGTCCCTCGCTCTCTGTGTGTCCCTCGCTCTCTGTGTGTCCCACGCTCTCTGTGTGTCCCTCGCTCTCTGTGTGTCCCTCGCTCTGTGTGTGTGTTCCTCGCTCTCTGTGTTTCCCTCACTCACTGTGTGTCCGTCGCTCTCTGTGTGTCCCTCGCCCTCTGTGTGTGTCCCTCGCTCTCTGTGTGTGTCCCTTGCTCTGTGTGTCCCTCGCTCACTGTGCGTCCCTCGCTCTCTGTGTGTCCCTCGCTGTCTTGTGTCCCTCGCTGTCTTGTGTCCCTCGCTGTCTGTGTCCCTCGCTCTCTGTACCCCTCGCTCTTTGTGTCCCTCTCTCTGTGCGTCCCTCGCTCTGCGTGTCCCTCGCTCTCTCTCTGTCCCTCGCTCTCTGTGTTTCCCTCGCTCTCTGTGTGTCCCTCGCTCTCTGTGCGTCCCTCGCTCTCTGTTTGTCCTTCGCTCTGTGGGTGTCCCTCGTTCTGTGTGTGTCCCTCGCTCTGTGTCCCTCGCTCTTTGTGACCCTCGCTCTGTGTGTCCCTCGCTCTGTGTGTCCCTCACTCTCTGTGTGTCCCTCGCTCTCTGTGTGTCCCTCGCTCTCTGTGCGTTCTGCGCTCTCTGTGCGTCCCTCGCTCTCTGTGTGTCCCTCGCTCTGTGTGTGTCCCTCGCTCTCTGTGTGTCCCTCACTCTCTGTCTGTCCCTCGCTCTGTGTGTGTCCCTCGCTCTGTGTGTCACTCGCTCTGTGTGTCCCTCGCTCTCTGTGCGTTCTGCACTCTCTGTGCGTTCTGCGCTCTCTGTGCGTCCCTCGCTCTCTGTGTGTCCCTCGCTCTGTGTGTCCCTCGCTCTCTGTGCGTCCCTCGCTCTCTGTGCGTCCCTCACTCTCTGTGTGTCCATCGCTCTCTGTGTGTCCCTCGCTCTTTGTGTCCCTCGCTGTCTTGCGTCCCTCGCTCACGGTGTGTCCCTCGCTCATGGTGTGTCCCTCGCTCTCAGTGTGTCCCTCGCTCTCTATGTGTCCCTCGCTCTCTATGTGTCCCTCGCTCTCTGTGTGTCTCTCGCTCTCTGTGGGTCCCTCGCTCTCTGTGCGTCCCTCGCTCTCTGTGCGTCTCTCGCTCTCTGTGTGTCCCTCGCTCTCTGTTTGTCCCTCGCTCTCTGTGCGTCCCTCGCTCTCTTTGCGTCCCTCGATCTCTGTGTGTCCCTCGCTCTCTGTGTGTCCCTCGCTCTCTGTGTGTCCCTCGCTCTCTGTGTGTCCCTCGCTCACGGTGTGTCCCTCGCTCTCGGTGTGTCCCTCGCTCTCTATGTGTCTCTCGCTCTCTGTGCGTCCCTCGCTCTCTGTGCGTCCCTCGCTCTCTGTGCGTCCCTCGCTCTCTGTGCGTCCCTCGCACTCTGTTTGTCCCTCGCTCTCTGTGCGTCCCTCGCTCTCTGTGCGTCCCTCGCTCTCTGTGCGCCACTCGCTCTCTGTGCGTCCCTCGATCTGTGCGTGTCCCTCGCTCTCTGTGCGCCACTCGCTCTCTGTGCGTCCCTCGCTCTCTGTGTGTCCCTCGCTCTCTGTGTGTCCCTCGTTCTGTGCGTCCCTCGCTCTCTGTGCGTCCCTCGCTCTCTGTGCGTCCCTCGCTCTCTGTGCATCCCTCGCTCTCTGTGTGTGTCACTCGCTCTCTGTGCGCCACTCGCTCTCTCTGCGTCCCTCCCTCTCTGAGTGTCCCTCGATCTGTGCGTGTCCCTCGCTCTCTGTGCACCCCTCGCTCTCTGTGTCCCTCGCCCTCTGTGTGTCCCTCGCTCTCTGTGCGTCCTTCGGTCTCTGTGTGTCCCTCGCTCTCTGTGTGTCCCTCGTTCTCTGTGTGTCCAACGCTCTCTGTGTGTGTCCTTCGCTCTCTGTGCACCCCTCGCTCTCTGTGTCCCTCCCGCTCTGTGTGTCCCTCGCTCTCTGTGTGTCCCTCGCTCTCTGTGTGTCCCTCGCTCTCTGTGTGTGTCCTTCGCTCTCTGTGCACCCCTCGCTCTCTGTGTCCCTCGCTCTCTGTGTGTCCCTCGCTCTCTGTGTGTCCCTCGCTCTCTGTGTGTCCCTCGCTCTCTGTGTGTCCCTCGCTCTCTGTGTGTCCCTCGCTCTCTGTGTGTCCCTCGCTCTCTGTGTGTGTCCCTCGCTCTATGTGCACCCCTCACTCTCTGTGTCCCTCGCTCTCTGTGCGCCTCACTCTATGTGTCCCTCGCTCTCTGTGTCCCTCGGTCTGTGTCCCTCGCTCTGTGCGTCCCTCTCTCTGTGCGTCCCTCGATCTCTGTGTGTCCCACGCTCTGTGTGTGTCCTTTGCTCTCTGTGTGTCCCTTGCTCTCTGTGTGTCCCTCGCTCTCTGTGTGTCCCTCGCTCTCTGTGTGTCCCTCGCTCTCTGGGTGTCCCTCGCTCTCTGTGCGTCCCTCGCTCTCTGTGCGTCCCTCGCTCTCTGTTTGTCCCTCGCACTCTGTTTGTCCCTCGCTCTCTGTGCGTCCCTCGCTCTCTGTGCGTCCCTCGCTCTCTGTGCGCCACTCGCTCTCTGTGCGTCCCTCGCGCTCTGTGTGTCCCTCGCTCTCTGTGCATCCCTCGCTCTCTGTGTGTGTCACTCGCTTTCTGTGTGTGTCACTCGCTCTCTGTGCGTCCCTCGATCTGTGCGTGTCCCTCGCTCTCTGTGCGCCACTCGCTCTCTGTGCGTCCCTCGCTCTCTGTGTGTCCCTCGCTCTCTGTGTGTCCCTCGTTCTGTGCGTCCCTCGCTCTCTGTGCGTCCCTCGCTCTCTGTGCGTCCCTCGCTCTCTGTGCGTCCCTCGCTCTCTGTGCATCCCTCGCTCTCTGTGTGTGTCACTCGCTCTCTGTGCGCCACTCGCTCTCTCTGCGTCCCTCGCTCTCTGAGTGTCCCTCGATCTGTGCGTGTCCCTCGCTCTCTGTGCACCCCTCACTCTCTGTGTCCCTCGCGCTCTGTGTGTCCCTCACTCTCTGTGTGTGTTCCTCGCTCCTCGTGTATCCCTAGCTTTCTGTGCGTCCCTCGCTCTCTGTGTGTGTCCCTCGCTCTCTGTGCACCCCTCGCTCTCTGTGTCCCTCGCCCTCTGTGTGTCCCTCGCTCTCTGTGTGTCCTTCGCTCTCTGTGTGGTCCCTCGCTCTCTGTGTGTCCCTCGTTCTCTGTGTGTCCAACGCTCTCTGTGTGTGTCCTTCGCTCTCTGTGCACCCCTCGCTCTCTGTGTCCCTCCCGCTCTGTGTGTCCCTTGCTCTGTGTGTGTCCCTCGCTCTCTGTGTTTGTCCCTCGCTCTCTGTGTGTCCCTCGCTCTCTGTGTGAGTCCCTTGCTCTCTGTGTGAGTCCCTCGCTCTCTGTGTGTCCCTCGCTCTCTGTGTGTCCCTCGCTCTCTGTGTGTCCCTCGCTCTCTGTGTGTCCCTCGCTCTCTGTGCGTCCCTCGCTCTGTGTGTGTGTCCCTCATTCTCTGTGTGTACCTCGCTCTCTGTGTGTGTCTCTCGCTCTCTGTGTGTGTCCCTCGCTCTCTGTGTGTGTCCCTCGCTCTCTGTGTGTGTTCCTCGCTCTCTGTGTGTGTCCCTCGCTTTCTGTGTGTGTCCCTCGCTCTCTGTGTGTCCCTCGCTCTCTGTGTGTCCCACGCTCTCTGTGTGTCCCTCGCTCTCTGTGTGTCCCTCGCTCTGTGTGTGTGTTCCTCGCTCTCTGTGTTTCCCTCACTCACTGTGTGTCCGTCGCTCTCTGTGTGTCCCTCGCCCTCTGTGTGTGTCCCTCGCTCTCTGTGTGTGTCCCTTGCTCTGTGTGTCCCTCGCTCACTGTGCGTCCCTCGCTCTCTGTGTGTCCCTCGCTGTCTTGTGTCCCTCGCTGTCTTGTGTCCCTCGCTGTCTGTGTCCCTCGCTCTCTGTACCCCTCGCTCTTTGTGTCCCTCTCTCTGTGCGTCCCTCGCTCTGCGTGTCCCTCGCTCTCTCTCTGTCCCTCGCTCTCTGTGTTTCCCTCGCTCTCTGTGTGTCCCTCGCTCTCTGTGCGTCCCTCGCTCTCTGTTTGTCCTTCGCTCTGTGGGTGTCCCTCGTTCTGTGTGTGTCCCTCGCTCTGTGTCCCTCGCTCTTTGTGACCCTCGCTCTGTGTGTCCCTCGCTCTGTGTGTCCCTCACTCTCTGTGTGTCCCTCGCTCTCTGTGTGTCCCTCGCTCTCTGTGCGTTCTGCGCTCTCTGTGCGTCCCTCGCTCTCTGTGTGTCCCTCGCTCTGTGTGTGTCCCTCGCTCTCTGTGTGTCCCTCACTCTCTGTCTGTCCCTCGCTCTGTGTGTGTCCCTCGCTCTGTGTGTCACTCGCTCTGTGTGTCCCTCGCTCTCTGTGCGTTCTGCACTCTCTGTGCGTTCTGCGCTCTCTGTGCGTCCCTCGCTCTCTGTGTGTCCCTCGCTCTGTGTGTCCCTCGCTCTCTGTGCGTCCCTCGCTCTCTGTGCGTCCCTCACTCTCTGTGTGTCCATCGCTCTCTGTGTGTCCCTCGCTCTTTGTGTCCCTCGCTGTCTTGCGTCCCTCGCTCACGGTGTGTCCCTCGCTCATGGTGTGTCCCTCGCTCTCAGTGTGTCCCTCGCTCTCTATGTGTCCCTCGCTCTCTATGTGTCCCTCGCTCTCTGTGTGTCTCTCGCTCTCTGTGGGTCCCTCGCTCTCTGTGCGTCCCTCGCTCTCTGTGCGTCTCTCGCTCTCTGTGTGTCCCTCGCTCTCTGTTTGTCCCTCGCTCTCTGTGCGTCCCTCGCTCTCTTTGCGTCCCTCGATCTCTGTGTGTCCCTCGCTCTCTGTGTGTCCCTCGCTCTCTGTGTGTCCCTCGCTCTCTGTGTGTCCCTCGCTCACGGTGTGTCCCTCGCTCTCGGTGTGTCCCTCGCTCTCTATGTGTCTCTCGCTCTCTGTGCGTCCCTCGCTCTCTGTGCGTCCCTCGCTCTCTGTGCGTCCCTCGCTCTCTGTGCGTCCCTCGCACTCTGTTTGTCCCTCGCTCTCTGTGCGTCCCTCGCTCTCTGTGCGTCCCTCGCTCTCTGTGCGCCACTCGCTCTCTGTGCGTCCCTCGATCTGTGCGTGTCCCTCGCTCTCTGTGCGCCACTCGCTCTCTGTGCGTCCCTCGCTCTCTGTGTGTCCCTCGCTCTCTGTGTGTCCCTCGTTCTGTGCGTCCCTCGCTCTCTGTGCGTCCCTCGCTCTCTGTGCGTCCCTCGCTCTCTGTGCATCCCTCGCTCTCTGTGTGTGTCACTCGCTCTCTGTGCGCCACTCGCTCTCTCTGCGTCCCTCCCTCTCTGAGTGTCCTTCGATCTGTGCGTGTCCCTCGCTCTCTGTGCACCCCTCGCTCTCTGTGTCCCTCGCCCTCTGTGTGTCCCTCGCTCTCTGTGCGTCCTTCGCTCTCTGTGTGTCCCTCGCTCTCTGTGTGTCCCTCGTTCTCTGTGTGTCCAACGCTCTCTGTGTGTGTCCTTCGCTCTCTGTGCACCCCTCGCTCTCTGTGTCCCTCCCGCTCTGTGTGTCCCTCGCTCTCTGTGTGTCCCTCGCTCTCTGTGTGTCCCTCGCTCTCTGTGTGTGTCCTTCGCTCTCTGTGCACCCCTCGCTCTCTGTGTCCCTCGCTCTCTGTGTGTCCCTCGCTCTCTGTGTGTCCCTCGCTCTCTGTGTGTCCCTCGCTCTCTGTGTGTCCCTCGCTCTCTGTGTGTCCCTCGCTCTCTGTGTGTCCCTCGCTCTCTGTGTGTGTCCCTCGCTCTATGTGCACCCCTCACTCTCTGTGTCCCTCGCTCTCTGTGCGCCTCGCTCTATGTGTCCCTCGCTCTCTGTGTCCCTCGGTCTGTGTCCCTCGCTCTGTGCGTCCCTCTCTCTGTGCGTCCCTCGATCTCTGTGTGTCCCACGCTCTGTGTGTGTCCTTTGCTCTCTGTGTGTCCCTTGCTCTCTGTGTGTCCCTCGCTCTCTGTGTGTCCCTCGCTCTCTGTGTGTCCCTCGCTCTCTGGGTGTCCCTCGCTCTCTGTGCGTCCCTCGCTCTCTGTGCGTCCCTCGCTCTCTGTTTGTCCCTCGCACTCTGTTTGTCCCTCGCTCTCTGTGCGTCCCTCGCTCTCTGTGCGTCCCTCGCTCTCTGTGCGCCACTCGCTCTCTGTGCGTCCCTCGCGCTCTGTGTGTCCCTCGCTCTCTGTGCATCCCTCGCTCTCTGTGTGTGTCACTCGCTTTCTGTGTGTGTCACTCGCTCTCTGTGCGTCCCTCGATCTGTGCGTGTCCCTCGCTCTCTGTGCGCCACTCGCTCTCTGTGCGTCCCTCGCTCTCTGTGTGTCCCTCGCTCTCTGTGTGTCCCTCGTTCTGTGCGTCCCTCGCTCTCTGTGCGTCCCTCGCTCTCTGTGCGTCCCTCGCTCTCTGTGCGTCCCTCGCTCTCTGTGCATCCCTCGCTCTCTGTGTGTGTCACTCGCTCTCTGTGCGCCACTCGCTCTCTCTGCGTCCCTCGCTCTCTGAGTGTCCCTCGATCTGTGCGTGTCCCTCGCTCTCTGTGCACCCCTCACTCTCTGTGTCCCTCGCGCTCTGTGTGTCCCTCACTCTCTGTGTGTGTTCCTCGCTCCTCGTGTATCCCTAGCTTTCTGTGCGTCCCTCGCTCTCTGTGTGTGTCCCTCGCTCTCTGTGCACCCCTCGCTCTCTGTGTCCCTCGCCCTCTGTGTGTCCCTCGCTCTCTGTGCGTCCTTCGCTCTCTGTGTGGTCCCTCGCTCTCTGTGTGTCCCACGCTCTCTGTGTGTGTCCTTCGCTCTCTGTGCACCCCTCGCTCTCTGTGTCCCTCGCTCTCTGTGTGTCCCTCGCTCTCTGTGTGTCCCTCGCTCTCTGTGTGTCCCTCGCTCTCTGTGTGTCCCTCGCTCTCTGTGTGTCCCTCGCTCTCTGTGTGTCCCTCGCTCTCTGTGTGTGTCACTCGCTCTCTGTGCGCCACTCGCTCTCTCTGCGTCCCTCCCTCTCTGAGTGTCCCTCGATCTGTGCGTGTCCCTCGCTCTCTGTGCACCCCTCGCTCTCTGTGTCCCTCGCCCTCTGTGTGTCCCTCGCTCTCTGTGCGTCCTTCGCTCTCTGTGTGTCCCTCGCTCTCTGTGTGTCCCTCGTTCTCTGTGTGTCCAACGCTCTCTGTGTGTGTCCTTCGCTCTCTGTGCACCCCTCGCTCTCTGTGTCCCTCCCGCTCTGTGTGTCCCTCGCTCTCTGTGTGTCCCTCGCTCTCTGTGTGTCCCTCGCTCTCTGTGTGTCCCTCGCTCTCTGTGTGTCCCTCGCTCTCTGTGTGTCCCTCGCTCTCTGTGTGTGTCCTTCGCTCTCTGTGCACCCCTCGCTCTCTGTGTCCCTCGCTCTCTGTGTGTCCCTCGCTCTCTGTGTGTCCCTCGCTCTCTGTGTGTCCCTCGCTCTCTGTGTGTCCCTCGCTCTCTGTGTGTCCCTCGCTCTCTGTGTGTGTCCCTCGCTCTATGTGCACCCCTCACTCTCTGTGTCCCTCGCTCTCTGTGCGCCTCGCTCTATGTGTCCCTCGCTCTCTGTGTCCCTCGGTCTGTGTCCCTCGCTCTGTGCGTCCCTCTCTCTGTGCGTCCCTCGATCTCTGTGTGTCCCACGCTCTGTGTGTGTCCTTTGCTCTCTGTGTGTCCCTTGCTCTCTGTGTGTCCCTCGCTCTCTGTGTGTCCCTCGCTCTCTGTGTGTCCCTCGCTCTCTGTGTGTCCCTCGCTCTCTGGGTGTCCCTCGCTCTCTGTGCGTCCCTCGCTCTCTGTGCGTCCCTCGCTCTCTGTTTGTCCCTCGCACTCTGTTTGTCCCTCGCTCTCTGTGCGTCCCTCGCTCTCTGTGCGTCCCTCGCTCTCTGTGCGCCACTCGCTCTCTGTGCGTCCCTCGCGCTCTGTGTGTCCCTCGCTCTCTGTGCATCCCTCGCTCTCTGTGTGTGTCACTCGCTTTCTGTGTGTGTCACTCGCTCTCTGTGCGCCACTCGCTCTCTCTGCGTCCCTCGCGCTCTGTGTGTCCCTCGCTCTCTGTGCATCCCTCGCTCTCTGTGTGTGTCACTCGCTTTCTGTGTGTGTCACTCGCTCTCTGTGCGTCCCTCGATCTGTGCGTGTCCCTCGCTCTCTGTGCGCCACTCGCTCTCTGTGCGTCCCTCGCTCTCTGTGTGTCCCTCGCTCTCTGTGTGTCCCTCGTTCTGTGCGTCCCTCGCTCTCTGTGCGTCCCTCGCTCTCTGTGCGTCCCTCGCTCTCTGTGCGTCCCTCGCTCTCTGTGCATCCCTCGCTCTCTGTGTGTGTCACTCGCTCTCTGTGCGCCACTCGCTCTCTCTGCGTCCCTCGCTCTCTGAGTGTCCCTCGATCTGTGCGTGTCCCTCGCTCTCTGTGCACCCCTCACTCTCTGTGTCCCTCGCGCTCTGTGTGTCCCTCACTCTCTGTGTGTGTTCCTCGCTCCTCGTGTATCCCTAGCTTTCTGTGCGTCCCTCGCTCTCTGTGTGTGTCCCTCGCTCTCTGTGCACCCCTCGCTCTCTGTGTCCCTCGCCCTCTGTGTGTCCCTCGCTCTCTGTGCGTCCTTCGCTCTCTGTGTGGTCCCTCGCTCTCTGTGTGTCCCTCGCTCTCTGTGTGTGTCCTTCGCTCTCTGTGCACCCCTCGCTCTCTGTGTCCCTCGCCCTCTGTGTGTCCGTCGCTCTCTGTGCGTCCTTCGCTCTCTGTGTGGTCCCTCGCTCTCTGTGCACCCCTCGCTCTCTGTGTCCCTCCCGCTCTGTGTGTCCCTCGCTCTCTGTGTGTCCCTCGCTCTCTGTGTGTCCCTCGCTCTCTGTGTGTCCTTCGCTCTCTGTGCACCCCTCGCTCTCTGTGTCCCTCGCTCTCTGTGTGTCCCTCGCTCTCTGTGTGTCCCTCGCTCTCTGTGTGTCCCTCGCTCTCTGTGTGTCCCTCGCTCTCTGTGTGTCCCTCGCTCTCTGTGTGTCCCTCGCTCTCTGTGTGTGTCCCTCGCTCTCTGTGTGTGTCCCTCGCTCTATGTGCACCCCTCACTCTCTGTGTCCCTCGCTCTCTGTGCGCCTCGCTCTATGTGTCCCTCGCTCTCTGTGTCTCTCGGTCTGTGTCCCTCGCTCTGTGCGTCCCTCTCTCTGTGCGTCCCTCGATCTCTGTGTGTCCCACGCTCTGTGTGTGTCCTTTGCTCTCTGTGTGTCTCTTGCTCTCTGTGTGTCCCTCGCTCTCTGTGTGTCCCTCGCTCTCTGTGTGTCCCTCGCTCTCTGTGTGTCCCTCGCTCTCTGTGTGTCCCTCGCTCTCTGTGTGTCCCTCGCTCTGTGTGTCCCTCGCTCTGTGTGTCCCTCGCTCTCTGTGTGTCCCTCGCTCTCTGTGCGCCACTCGCTCTCTCTGCGTCCCTCGCGCTCTGTGCGTCCCTCGCTCTCTGTGTGTCCCTCGCTCTCTGTGTGTCCCTCGCTCTCTGTGTGTCCCTCGCTCTCTGTGCGTCCCTCGCTCTCTCTGCGTCCCTCGATCTCTGTGTGTCCCTCGCTCTCTGTGTGTCCCTCGCTCTCTGTGCGTCCCTCGCTCTCTGTGCGTCACTCGCTCTCTCTGCGTCCCTCGCGCTCTGTGTGTCCCGCACTCTCTGTGTGTTCCTCGCTCCTTGTGTGTCCCTCTCTCTCTGTGTGTCCCTCGCTCTGTGTGTCCCTCGCTCTCTGTGTGTTCCTCGCTCCTTGTGGGTCCCTAGCTCTCTGTGCGTCCCTCGCTCTCTGTGTGTGTCCCTCGCTCTCTGTGCACCCCTCGCTCTCTGTGTCCCTCGCCCTCTGTGTGTCTCTCGCTCTCAGTGCGTCCTTCGATCTCTGTGTGTCCCTCGCTCTCTGTGTGTCCCTCGCTCTCTGTGTGTCCCTCGCTCTCTGTGTGTCCCTCGCTCTCTGTGCGCCACTCGCTCTCTCTGCGTCCCTCGATCTCTGTGTGTCCCTCGCTCTCTGTGCGTCCCTCGCTCTCTGTGCGCCACTCGCTCTCTCTGCGTCCCTCGCGCTCTGTGTGTCCCGCACTCTCTGTGTGTTCCTCGCTCCTTGTGTGTCCCTCTCTCTCTCTGTGTCCCTCGCTCTGTGTGTCCCTCGCTCTCTGTGTGTTCCTCGCTCCTTGTGGGTCCCTAGCTCTCTGTGCGTCCCTCGCTCTCTGTGTGTGTCCCTCGCTCTCTGTGCACCCCTCGCTCTCTGTGTCCCTCGCCCTCTGTGTGTCTCTCGCTCTCAGTGCGTCCTTCGATCTCTGTGTGTCCCTCGCTCTCTGTGTGTCCCTCGCTCTCTGTGTCCCTTGCTCTCTGTGTGCCTCGCTCTGTGCGTCCCTCTCTCTGTGCGTCCCTCGATCTCTGTGTGTCCCACACTCTGTGCGTGTCCTTTGCTCTCTGTGTGTCCCTTGCTCTCTGTGTGTCCCTCGCTCTCTGTCTGTCCCTGGCTCTCTGTGTGTCCCTCGCTCTCTGTGTGTCCCTCGCTCTCTGTGTGTCCCTCGCTTTCTGTGTGTGTCCCTCGCTCTCTGTGTGTGCCCCTCGCTCTCTGTGTGTGTCCCTCGCTCTCTGTGTGTGTCCCTCGCTCTGTGTGTGTTCCTCGCTCGCTGTGTGTCCCTCGCTCTCTGTGTGTCCCTCACTCTCTGTGTGTCCCTCGGTCTCTGTGTGTCCCTCGCTCTCTGTGTGTCCCTCGCTCTCTGTGTGTCCCTCGCTCTCTGTGTGTTCTTCGCTCTCTGTGTGTACCTCACTCTCTGTGTGTCCCTCACTCTCTGTGTGTCCCTCGCTCTCTGTGTGTCCCTCGCTCTCTGTGTGTGTACCCTCGCTCTCTATGTGTGTTCCTCGCTCTCTGTGCACCCCTTGCTCTCTGTGTAATTCGCTCTCTGTGCCCCTCGCTATCTGTGCGTCCCTCGCTCTCTGTGTGTCCCTCGCTCTCTGTGCGTCCCTCGCTCTCTTTGTGTCCCTCGCTCTCTGTGTGTCCCTTGCTCTCTGTGAGTTCCTCGCTCTCTGTGTGTTCCTCGCACTCTGTGTGTCCCTCGCTTTGTGTGTGTGTCTCGCTCTCTGTGCACCCCTTGCTCTCTGTGTCCTTCGCTCTCTGTGTGTCCCTCGCTCTCTGTGCGTCCCTCGCTCTCTGTGTGTCCCCCGCTCTCTGTATGTGTCCCTCGCTCTCTGTGTGTCCCTCACTCTCTGTGTGTCCCTCGCACTCTGTGTGTCCCCCGCTCTCTGTGTGTGTCCCTCACTCTGTGCCTCCCTCGCTCTCTGTGTGTGTCCCTCGCTCTGTGCGTCCCTCGCTCTCTGTGCGTCCCTCGCTCCCTGTGTGCCCCTCGCTCTCTGTGCGTGTCCCTCGCTCTGTGCGTCCCTCGCTCTCTGTGTGTCCCTCGCTCTTTGTGTGTCCCTCGCTCTCTGTGTGTCCCTCGCTCTCTGTGTGTCCCTCGCTCTCTATGTGTCCCTCGTTCTCCATGTGTCCCTCGCTCTGTGTGTGTCCCTCGCTCTCTGTGTTTGTCCCTCGCTCTCTGTGTGTGTCCCTCGCTCTGTGTGTGTCCCTCGCTCTCTATGTGTGTCCCTCGCTCTCTGTGTGTCCCTCGCTCTCTGTGTGTCCCTCGCTCTCTGTGTGTCCCTCGCTCTCTGTGTGTCCCTCGCTCTCTGTGTGTCCCTCGCTCTCTGTGTGTCCCTCGCTCTCTGTGTGTCCCTCGCTCTCTGTGTGTTCCTCGCTCTCTGTGTGTTCCTCACTCTCTGTGTGTCCCTTGCTCTGTGTGTGTCCCTCGCTCTCTGTGTTTGTCCCTCGCTCTCTGTGTGTCCCTCGCTCTCTGTGTGAGTCCCTCGCTATCTGTGTGTCCCTCGCTCTCTGTGTGTCCCTCGCTCTCTGTGTGTCCCTCGCTCTCTGTGTGTCCCTCGCTCTCTGTGCGTCCCTCGCTCTGTGTGTGTGTCCCTCATTCTCTGTGTGTCCCTCGCTCTCTGTGTGTGTCTCTCGCTCTCTGTGTGTGTCCCTCGCTCTCTGTGTGTGTCCCTCGCTCTCTGTGTTTGTTCCTCGCTCTGTGTGTGTCCCTCGCTTTCTGTGTGTGTCCCTCGCTCTCTGTGTGTCCCTCGCTCTCTGTGTGTCCCACGCTCTCTGTGTGTCCCTCGCTCTCTCTGTGTCCCTCGCTCTGTGTGTGTGTTCCTCGCTCTCTGTGTTTCCCTCACTCACTGTGTGTCCGTCGCTCTCTGTGTGTCCCTCGCCCTCTGTGTGTGTCCCTCGCTCTCTGTGTGTGTCCCTTGCTCTGTGTGTCCCTCGCTCACTGTGCGTCCCTCGCTCTCTGTGTGTCCCTCGCTGTCTTGTGTCCCTCGCTGTCTTGTGTCCCTCGCTGTCTGTGTCCCTCGCTCTCTGTACCCCTCGCTCTTTGTGTCCCTCTCTCTGTGCGTCCCTCGCTCTGCGTGTCCCTCGCTCTCTCTCTGTCCCTCGCTCTCTGATTTTCCTCGCTCTCTGTGTGTCCCTCGCTCTCTGTGCGTCCCTCGCTCTCTGTTTGTCCTTCGCTCTGTGGGTGTCCCTCGTTCTGTGTGTGTCCCTCGCTCTGTGTCCCTCGCTCTTTGTGACCCTCGCTCTTTGTGTCCCTCGCTCTGTGTGTCCCTCACTCTCTGTGTGTCCCTCGCTCTCTGTGTGTCCCTCGCTCTCTGTGTGTCCCTCGCTCTCTGTGCGTTCTGCGCTCTCTGTGCGTCCCTCGCTCTCTGTGTGTCCCTCGCTCTGTGTGTGTCCCTCGCTCTCTGTGTGTCCCTCACTCTCTGTCTGTCCCTCGCTCTGTGTGTGTCCCTCGCTCTGTGTGTCCCTCGCTCTGTGTGTCCCTCGCTCTCTGTGCGTTCTGCACTCTCTGTGCGTTCTGCGCTCTCTGTGCGTCCCTCGCTCTCTGTGTGTCCCTCGCTCTGTGTGTCCCTCGCTCTCTGTGCGTCCCTCGCTCTCTGTGCGTCCCTCACTCTCTGTGTGTCCATCGCTCTCTGTGTGTCCCTCGCTCTTTGTGTCCCTCGCTGTCTTGTGTCCCTCGCTGTCTTGTGTCCCTCGCTGTCTGTGTCCCTCGCTCTCTGTACCCCTCGCTCTTTGTGTCCCTCTCTCTGTGCGTCCCTCGCTCTGCGTGTCCCTCGCTCTCTCTCTGTCCCTCGCTCTCTGTGTTTCCCTCGCTCTCTGTGTGTCCCTCGCTCTCTGTGCGTCCCTCGCTCTCTGTTTGTCCTTCGCTCTGTGGGTGTCCCTCGTTCTGTGTGTGTCCCTCGCTCTGTGTCCCTCGCTCTTTGTGACCCTCGCTCTTTGTGTCCCTCGCTCTGTGTGTCCCTCACTCTCTGTGTGTCCCTCGCTCTCTGTGTGTCCCTCGCTCTCTGTGTGTCCCTCGCTCTCTGTGTGTCCCTCGCTCTCTGTGTGTCCCTCGCTCTCTGTGTGTCCCTCGCTCTCTGTGTGTCCCTCGCTCTCTGTGCGTTCTGCGCTCTCTGTGCGTCCCTCGCTCACTGTGTGTCCCTCGCTCTGTGTGTGTCCCTCGCTCTCTGTGTGTCCCTCACTCTCTGTCTGTCCCTCGCTCTGTGTGTGTCCCTCGCTCTGTGTGTCCCTCGCTCTGTGTGTCCCTCGCTCTGTGTGTCCCTCGCTCTGTGTGTCCCTCGCTCTCTGTGCGTTCTGCACTCTCTGTGCGTTCTGCGCTCTCTGTGCGTCCCTCGCTCTCTGTGTGTCCCTCACTCTCTGTGTGTCCCTCGCTATCTGTGTGTCCCTCGCTCTCTGTGTGTGTCCCTCACTCCCTGTGTGTCCCTCGCTCTCTGTGCGTCCCTCGCTCTCTGTGTGTCCCTCGCTCTGTGTGTGTCCCTCACTCTCTATGTGTCCCTCGCTCTCTGTGTGTTCCTCGCTCTCTGTGCATCCTTCGCTCTCTGAGCACCCCTCGCTCTCTCTGTGTCCCTCGCTATCTGTGTGTCCCTCGCTCTCTGTGTGTCCCTCGCTCTCTGTGTGTCCCTCGCTCTCTGTGTGTCCCTCGCTCTCTGTGTGTCCCTCGCTCTCTGTGTGTCCCTCGCTCTCTGTGCGTCCCTCGCTCTGTGTGTGTGTCCCTCATTCTCTGTGTGTCCCTCGCTCTCTGTGTGTGTCTCTCGCTCTCTGTGTGTGTCCCTCGCTCTCTGTGTGTGTCCCTCGCTCTCTGTGTGTGTCCCTCGCTCTCTGTGTGTGTCCCTCGCTCTCTGTGTTTGTTCCTCGCTCTCTGTGTGTGTCCCTCGCTTTCTGTGTGTGTCCCTCGCTCTCTGTGTGTCCCTCGCTCTCTGTGTGTCCCACGCTCTCTGTGTGTCCCTCGCTCTCTCTGTGTCCCTCGCTCTGTGTGTGTGTTCCTCGCTCTCTGTGTTTCCCTGACTCACTGTGTGTCCGTCGCTCTCTGTGTGTCCCTCGCCCTCTGTGTGTGTCCCTCGCTCTCTGTGTGTGTCCCTCGCTCTCTGTGTGTCCCTCGCTCTCTGTGTGTCCCTCGCTCTCTGTGTGTGTCCCTCGCTCTGTGTGTGTGTTACTTGCTCTCTGTGTGTCCCTCGCTCTCTGTGTGTGTCCCTCGCTCTCTGTGCACCCCTCGCTCTCTGTGAGTCCCTCGCTCTCTGTGTGTGTTCCTTGCTCTCTGTGTGTCCCTCGCTCTGTGTGTGTGTCCCTCGCTCTCTGTGTGACACTCGATCTCTGTGTGTCCCTCGCTCTCTGTGTGTCCCTCGCTCTGTGTGTGTCCCTCGCCCTCTGTGTGTGTTCCTCGCTCTCTGTGTGTCCCTCGCTCTCTGTGTGTGTCCCTCGCTCTCTGTGTGTCCCTCGCTCTCTGTGCGTCCCTAGCTCTCTGTGTATTCCTCGATCTCTGTGCGTCCCTCGCTCTCTGTGTGTCCCTTGCTCTCTGTGTCCCTCGCTCTCTGTGTGTCCCTCGCTCTCTGTGTGTCCCTCGCTCTCTGTGTGTTCTTCGCTCTCTGTGTGTACCTCACTCTCTGTGTGTCCCTCACTCTCTGTGTGTCCCTCGCTCTCTGTGTGTGTACCCTCGCTCTCTATGTGTGTTCCTCGCTCTCTATGTGTGTTCCTCGCTCTCTGTGCACCCCTCGCTCTCTGTGTAATTCGCTCTCTGTGTGCCCCTCGCTATCTGTGCGTCCCTCGCTCTCTGTGTGTCCCTCGCTCTCTGTGCGTCCCTCGCTCTCTGTGTGTCCCTCGCACTCTGTGTGTCCCCCGCTCTCTGTGTGTGTCCCTCACTCTGTGCCTCCCTCGCTCTCTGTGTGTGTCCCTCGCTCTGTGCGTCCCTCGCTCTCTGTGCGTCCCTCGCTCTCTGTGTGCCCCTCGCTCTCTGTGTGTGTCCCTCGCTCTGTGCGTCCCTCGCTCTCTGTGTGTCCCTCGCTCTTTGTGTGTCCCTCGCTCTCTGTGTGTCCCTCGCTCTCTGTGTGTCCCTCGCTCTCTGTGTGTCCCTCGTTCTCCATGTGTCCCTCGCTCTGTGTGTGTCCCTCGCTCTCTGTGTTTGTCCCTCGCTCTCTGTGTGTCCCTCGCTCTCTGTGTGTGTCCCTCGCTCTGTGTGTGTCCCTCGCTCTCTGTGTGTGTCCCTCGCTCTGTGCGTCCCTCGCTCTCTGTGTGTCCCTCGGTCTTTGTGTGTCCCTCGCTCTCTGTGTGTCCCTCGCTCTCTGTGTGTCCCTCGCTCTCTGTGTGTCCCTCGTTCTCCATGTGTCCCTCGCTCTGTGTGTGTCCCTCGCTCTCTGTGTTTGTCCCTCGCTCTCTGTGTGTCCCTCGCTCTCTGTGTGTCCCTCGCTCTGTGTGTGTCCCTCGCTCTCTATGTGTGTCCCTCGCTCTCTGTGTGTCCCTCGCTCTCTGTGTGTCCCTCGCTCTCTGTGTGTCCCTCGCTCTCTGTGTGTCCCTCGCTCTCTGTGTCCCTCGCTCTCTGTGTGTTCCTCGCTCTCTGTGTGTTCCTCGCTCTCTGTGTGTCCCTCGCTCTGTGTGTCCCTCGCTCTGTGTGTCCCTCGCTCACTGTGTGTCCCTCGCTCTCTGTGCGTGTCCCTCGTTCTCTGTGTGTCCCTCGCTCTGTGTGTGTGTCTCTCGCTCTCTGTGTGTGTCCCTCGCTCTCTGTGTGTGTCCCTCGCTCTCTGTGTGTGTCCCTTGCTCTCTGTGTGTTCCTCGCTCTCTGTGTGTGTCCCTCGCTTTCTGTGTGTGTCCCTCGCTCTCTGTGTGTCCCTCGCTCTCTGTGTGTCCCAGCTCTCTGTGTGTCCCTCGCTCTCTGTGTGTCCCTCGCTCTCTGTGTCCCTCGCTCTTTGGGTGCCCCTCCCTCTGTGTGTCCCTCGCTCTCTGTGTGTCCCTCGCTCTCTGTGTGTCCCTCGCTCTCTGTGTGTCCCTCGCTCTCTGTGTGCGCCTCACTCTCTGTGTGTCCCAACTCTCTGTGTGTCCCTCGCTCTCTGTGTGTGTCCCTCGCTCTCTGTGTGTGTCCCTCGCTCTCTATGTGTCCCTCATTCTCTGTGTGTGTCCCTCGTTCTCTGTGTGTGTCCCTCATTCTCTGTGTGTGTCCCTCGCTCTGTGTGCGTCCCTCGCTCTCTGTGCGTCCCTCGCTCTCTGTGCGTCCCTCGCTCTCTGTGCGTCCCTCGCTCTCTGTGTGTCCCTCGCTCTCTGTGTGTCCCTCGCTCTCTGTGTGTTCCTCGCTCTTTGTGTGTCCCTCGCTCTCTGTGTGTCCCTCGCTCTCTATGTGTCCCTCACTCTCTGTGTGTCCCACGCTCTCTGTGTGTCCCTCGCTCTCTGTGCATCCCTCGCTCTAGAACATAGAACATAGAACATAGAACAATACAGCGCAGTACAGGCCCTTCGGCCCACGATGTTGCACCGAAACAAAAGCCATCTAACCTACACTCTGCCATTATCATCCATATGTTTATCCAATAAACTTTTAAATGCCCTCAATGTTGGCGAGTTCACTACTGTAGCAGGTAGGGCATTCCACGGCCTCACGACTCTTTGCGTAAAGAACCTACCTCTGACCTCTGTCCTATATCTATTACCCCTCAGTTTAAAGTTATGTCCCCTCGTGCCAGCCATTTCCATCCGCGGGAGAAGGCTCTCACTGTCCACCCTATCCAACCCCCTGATCATTTTGTATGCCTCTATTAAGTCTCCTCTTAACCTTCTTCTCTCCAACGAAAACAACCTCAAGTCCATCAGCCTTTCCTCATAAGATTTTCCCTCCATACCAGGCAACATCCTGGTAAATCTCCTCTGCACCCGCTCCAAAGCCTCCACGCCCTTCCTATAATGCGGTGACCAGAACTGTACGCAATACTCCAAATGCGGCCGGACCAGAGTTCTGTACAGCTGCAACATGACCTCCCGACTCCGGAACTCAATCCCTCTACCAATAAAGGCCAACACTCCATAGGCCTTCTTCACCACCCTATCAACCTGGGTGGCAACTTTCAGGGATCTATGTACATGGACACCTAGATCCCTCTGCTCATCCACACTTTCAAGAACTTTACCATTAGCCAAATATTCCGCATTCCTGTTATTCCTTCCAAAGTGAATCACCTCACACTTCTCTACATTAAACTCCATTTGCCACCTCTCAGCCCAGCTCTGCAGCTTATCTATATCCCTCTGTAACCTGCTACATCCTTCCACACTATCGACAACACTACCGACTTTAGTATCGTCTGCAAATTTACTCACCCACCCTTCTGTGCCTTCCTCTAGGTCATTGATAAAAATGACAAACAGCAACGGCCCCAGAACAGATCCTTGTGGTACTCCACTTGTGACTGGACTCCATTCTGAACATTTCCCATCAACCACCACCCTCTGTCTTCTTTCAGCTAGCCAATTTCTGATCCACATCTCTAAATCACCCTCAATCCCCAGTCTCCGTATTTTCTGCAATAGCCTACCGTGGGGAACCTTATCAAAAGCTTTGCAGAAATCCATATACACCACATCAACTGCTCTACCCTCATCTACCTGTTCAGTCACCTTCTCAAAGAACTCAATAAGGTTTGTGAGGCATGACCTACCCTTCACAAAGCCATGCTGACTATCCCTGATCATATTATTCCTATCTAGATGATTATAAATCTTGTCTCTTATAATCCCCTCCAAGACTTTACCCACTACAGACGTGAGGCTCACCAGTCTATAGTTGCCGGGGTTGTCTCTGCTCCCCTTTTTGAACAAAGGGACCACATTTGCTATCCTCCAGTCCTCTGGCACTATTCCTGTAGCCAATGATGACATAAAAATCAAAGCCAAAGGTCCAGCAATCTCTTCCCTGGCCTCCCAGAGAATCCTAGGATAAATCCCATCAGGTCCCGGGGACTTATCTATTTTCAGCCTGTCCAGAATTGCCAACACCTCTTCCCTACGTACCTCAATGCCATCTATTCTATTAGCCTGGGGCTCAGCATTCTCCTCCACAACATTATCTTTTTCCTGAGTGAATACTGACGAAAAATATTCATTTAGTATCTCGCCTATCTCTTCAGACTCCACACACAATTTCCCATCCCTGTCCTTGACTGGTCCTACTCTTTCCCTAGTCATTCGCTTATTCCTGACATACCTATAGAAAGCTTTTGGGTTTTCCTTGATCCTTCCTGCCAAATACTTCTCATGTCCCCTCCTTGCTCGTCTTAGCTCTCTCTTTAGATCCTTCCTCGCTACCTTGTAACTATCCATCGCCGCAACCGAAACTTCACACTTCATCTTCACATAGGCCTCCTTCTTCCTCTTAACAAGAGATTCCACTTCCTTGGTAAACCACGGTTCCCTCGCTCGACGCCTTCCTCCCTGCCTGACCGGTACATATTTATCAAGAACACGCAGTAGCTGATCCTTGAACAAGCCCCACTTATCCAGTGTGCCCAACACTTGCAGCCTACTTCTCCACCTTATCCCCCCCAAGTCACGTCTAATGGCATCATAATTGCCCTTCCACCAGCTATAACTCTTGCTCTGCGGTATATACTTATCCCTTTCCATCATTAATGTAAACGTCACCGAATTGTGGTCACTGTCCCCAAAGTGCTCTCCTACCTCCAAATCCAACACCTGGCCTGGTTCATTACCCAAAACCAAATCCAACGTGGCCTCGCCTCTTGTTGGCCTGTCAACATATTGTTTCAGGAAACCCTCCTGAGATTAAAATTTAAAATGAAACAATTTATATTCAATGAAAACGGTCAGTTTGATAACCCCAACTGCTTTCTGTTAACTCGCCCCTCACTCTCCTCTCTCACCTTGTTTTTAATTTGGGGAATTCTGAAGGCAGCTTGTGCACAGGAAGAGCCCCAAAAATGGTGGCACTTTCAAAATTAAGTTCAGAGTCTCCGAAGATGGATTTCTTTCTCTCTTTCTACTTGAACATGTACAAACTGACAGCAGGCATATTGATTGCACAGTAAGATTCCACAATCAGAAATGTGATCATGGTGGAAAATTCCCCCACGTCCCCAGTGGAAAGGATGAATTAACTCCCTCATTCCCACCTTTAAGTTTAAGACTTTTAACTCAAGACCTTCAAACCCATTTTGCAGTCCGTGAGCTAATTTTTTAAAAATGTGGTCATTATTGCTGTGTTTTTTGAAAATATTATCATTCCGATGAGGACGGACATAACAACATACAAACAATCAGTCACAACACAAACAAAATACTGTTCTCCTCATTTGAGATTTATTCCTTTATTTCCATTAAACTTTCCCCTCTTCCCTCCCCTTACCCACTGGCAACAAACAGATCTGTAAATAGAGACAAGAACAGCTTCCATCTCGTCCAGAACCCCCACCTGAGCCACAAAGGGCTAACTTTAGTTTCTCAAGTTTAAGGAATTCCGCAATATCCCTCAACCATGTCGATATTTTTGGCGGATCTTCTGACTTCCCTTCCAATAATATTAGCCTCCGGACGATCAATGTGGCAAAGGCCACCACATCGGCCCCGTCCCCATCTATTAGTCCCGGTACTTCCGACACCCCAGAAATTGCCTCATGTGGTCCCAGTAATATTTCCACCTCCACAACTTTAGTTCCTGTTTTAAATAGCGAGAGCCAGAAGCCCAATAATCGTGGACGTGACCAGAAGATGTGGACGTGGTTCACTGGTCCTCCTTTACACTCTCACATTTATCTTCTTCCTCTGTGAAGGATCTGCTCGTTCGTCCCTGTGTCATATCGCCCCTGTGTACATCCTTGAATTGTATCAAGCCCATCCGAGCACGTGAAGATGTCGCATTGACCCTGTGTATAACCTCACTCCATAGTCCCCATTCCAACGCCACACCCAACTCTTCCTTCCACTTTTGTTTTATTTCCTCAATCGCTGCTTTCTTTCTGTCCATCAGCCAGCTGTAAATGTTAGTCATTCTCCCATCACCAACTCAGCTGGGAGGGGCAATTTATCCAGCAGCTTGTTCTCTGGTAGGCAACGAAAGAGGACAACTCCTTTTTCACCAAGTTTCATCATTGAAGATAATTAAACTTCACCTCCCTCGGCATTTTAAGTTTCTCCCTCAATTCTTCAAATCTACTTTCCAACAACAAGTCTGTAACCTGTCTCAGCTCAGCTTTATGCCACTGTTTAAATATTGTATCCAGTCTTGCCGCCGGGGTGAATCGGGGGTTTCCATAAATAGGGGCTCGCACCGTCAAGTTAACCAAAGCAAAATGGCGTCTCCGCTTGCTCCAGATGTTGAAGGAAGATGCCAGCACTGGGCTTTGTGTAAACTTCCCCGGGGGAAATGGGAGTGGGGCCGCAGCGAAAGTCTGCGAACTAGCCCCCTTACACGATGCTTACTCCACCTGTACCCATTCCGCTTCTTCCTCTCCCCACCATTGTCGAATATTCTCCAAATTCACCGCCCAATAATAATACAAAAGATTGGGAAGCACCAACCCTCCCACCCAACCATTCTTTTTAAATGTGTGCTGGTCCTTTTGAAGAGAAATCCAAAATCTCCTTCCATTTACTGATGGAGAAGTGATCTGCCGCATTTTCTATCTGTTTAGAGCAGGGTGTCTGTGTGAGGGTAAGTGTGTTACTGTGTGTGTGGACTTTTCTCTATCTGTCTATCTGCCAGTCGCCCTGGTCCAACATTCTATTTCTCTCTCCACAGATGCTGCCTGACCTGCTCAGTATTTTCCGCATTGGTACAAGAGCGAGGAGGTAAGGCTGAACTTATACAAGACACTAGTTAGACCTCAGCAGGAATATTGTGGACAGTTCTGGGCGCCACACTATAGGAAGGATGTGAACACACTGGAGCGAGTGCAGAGGAGGTTCACACGAATGGTTCAGGGATGAGAAACTTCAGTGATGAGGATAGATTGGAGAGGTTGGGTCTGTTCTCCACGGATAGAAATGTCCAAGAGGAGATTAGATAGAGGTGATCAAATTCTTGGGGGTGCCGGACAGAGTAGACAGGGAGAAACGGTTCCCACTATTAAGAAGATCAAGAACAAAATGGCACAGAATTAAAGTGAATTGGAAAAGAAGCAAATATTTGTGAGAAAATGGAAACAGTATCGTGTAGAGAGAGCCCTGCTCGGTATCACACCCCGTGCTGTACCTGTCCTGGGAGTGTTTGAGAGGAAAAATGCAGAGGGAGCTTTACTCTGTATCTAACCCCGTGCTGTACCTGTCCTGGGAGTGTTTGATGTTGACAGTGTAGAGGGAGCTTTACTCTGTATCTAACCCCGTGATGTACCTGTCCTGGGAGTGTTTGATGGGGACAGTGTAGAGGGAGCTTTACTCTGTATCTAACCCCGTGCTGTACCTGTCCTGGGAGTGTTTGATGGGGACAGTGTAGAGGGAGCTTTACTCTGTATCTAACCCCGTGCTGTACCTGTCCTGGGAGTGTTTGATGGGTACAGTGTAGAGGGAGCATTACTCTGTATCTAACCCCGTGCTGTACCTGTCCTGGGAGTGTTTGATGGGTACAGTGTAGACGGAGCTTTACTCTGTATCTAACCCCGTGCTGTACCTGTCCTGGAAGTGTTTGATGGGGACAGTGTAGAGGGAACTTTACTCTGTATCTAACCCCGTGCTGTACCTGTCCTGGGAGTGTTTGATGGGGACAGTGTAGAGGGAACTTTACTCTGTATCTAACCCCGTGCTGTACCTGTCCTGGGAGTGTTTGATGTTGACAGTGTAGAGGGAGCTTTACTCTGTATCTAACCCCGTGCTGTACCTGTGCTGGAAGTGTTTGATGGGCACAGTGTAGAGAGAGCCTTGCTCGATATCTAATACCGTGATGTACCTGTCCTGGGAGTGTTTGATGTTGACAGTGTAGAGGGAGCTTTACTCTGTATCTAACCCCGTGATGTACCTGTGCTGGAAGTGTTTGATGGGCACAGTGTAGAGGGAGCTTTACTCTGTATCTAATACCGTGATGTACCTGTCCTGGGAGTGTTTGCCAGGGACAGTGTAGAGGAATCTTTGTCTAACCCCATGATGTACCTTTGCTGGTCGTGTTTGACGGAGTTTCAAAATCTCAAATAAATGTCTTCTATTAGTTTCTCCATCCCTCTGTTTCTGCTTCTCTCTCTGTCTGGGAATATTGTCAGAACAAAATGCACGATCAGCAGTCAGCCATTTTAAGTTACTTAATGGTGGCCATTTTAGGTGAGCACAGCACAGTCATTTCTGATATTTGTACACGTTGGTATAACAAAATCCTGATGGAAAATGTCTGATTTAAACAGTGATTTGTTGGGGAATGTGGATGTAGAAAGGGAGCTGGCTGTCCTTGTACACCAGTCACTGAAAGGGGAGAGGGGGGTGCAGCAAGCAGTTAAGAAGACCAATGATATGTTGGCCTTCATTGAAAGAGGGATTTGAGTTCAGAAGTGGAGATGTCTTACTGCAGTTACACAAGGCCTTGGTGAGACCACACCTGGAGTATTGCGTACAGTTTCGGTCTCCCTAACATAGAAAGGATATAGTGGCCAGAGAGGGAGTGCAGCGGAGGGTAATCGGCTGATAGGGAGGTTGCTGGACTGTCCTACAAGGAGAGATTGGTTTGACTGTGGCACAGTGGTTAGCACTGCTGCCTCACCGTGCCAGTGACCCGGGATAAATTCCGGTCTTGTGTGACTGATTACGTGGAGTTGGCAGTTTCT
This sequence comes from Scyliorhinus torazame, assembly GCF_047496885.1. Lineage (NCBI taxonomy): Eukaryota > Metazoa > Chordata > Chondrichthyes > Carcharhiniformes > Scyliorhinidae > Scyliorhinus > Scyliorhinus torazame. Next base: position 333,206 of record NW_027307893.1, on the reverse strand, counting down.
CCCCGTGTGTGCGTGGGTTTCCTCCGGGTGCTCCGGTTTCCTTCCACAGTCCAAAGATGTGCAGGCTAGGCGGAATGGTCCTGCTAAATTACCCCTTAGTGTCCAAGAAAGATTGTTTAGATTAGGTTAAGGAGTTATTGGGATAGGGCGGGTGACTGAGCTTACATAGAATGCTGTGTCAGAGGGTTGGTGTAGATTCGATGGGCAGAATGGCCTCCTTCTGCATTGTAGGGATTCTATGATTGTGCCTGTATTCACTAGGGCCTAGAAGGATGTGTGGAGATGTTGGCCGTGCTAAATTGCCCCTTAGTGCCCCAAAGGTTAGGTGGTGTTACTGGGGTTATTTGGATAGGGTGGAGGCGTGGGCTTGGGGAGGGTGCTCTCTCCGAGGGCCAGTGCAGACTCGATGGGCCAAATGGGCTACTCCTGCAATGTATATTCTATGATTCTGTGAGCTCTGATTATTACATTCCAACAGCGCTGTGCAGAGTATACACAGAGATGGAGATTCTGAACATTGAATTAATGTATTCTGTTATTCTCCCCATCTTCTCTGTCTCTGCATCTCTCTATCTCTCTCTCTGGGAATCTGTCTAAACAAATCCACGATCAGCAGTCAGCCATTTTAAGTTACTGAACGGTGGCCATTTTATGTGAGCACAACACTGAGACAATTCGGACAGTTGTCCAAGTTAGTGTCAAACAAAAACTGAAGGAAAGAGTCAAATTTAAACGGTGATATGTTGGGCAATGTGGATGTACAAATGGAGCTTGTACACCAGTCACTGAAAGTGGAGAGGGGGGTGCAGCAAGCAGTTAAGAAGACCAATGATATGTTGGCCTTCATTGAAAGAGGGATTTGAATTCAGAAGTGCAGATGTCTTACTGCAGTTACACAAGGCCTTGGTGAGACCACACCTGAAGTACTGTGTACAGTTTCGGTCTCCCTAACATAGAAAGGATATAGTTGCCAGAGAGGGAGTGCAGCGGAGGGTCAATCGGCTGAAGGTGAGATTGCCGGACTGTCCTAGGAGGAGAGATTGGTTCAATAGGACCCGAACGAGCCCTGTTTCTCCAACCTAACCCTGGAGATCTAATCCCACATTCCTGGTGATGTCTCCACTCTCAAAGATGGAAAGATATTGACCAAGTTTAAAGCAGAAATTGACAGCTTTCTAAATCCCAATGACATAAAGGGACATGGGGATAGTGTTGGGGAAAAGACATTGAAGTGAAGATATTTCACAGCTGGATTCACAGAATACAGACAGCAAAGTATCTTAAATTTTGGAAGTGCCACAAATGTTGTGAAACATTTGGGAAATGATTAGAAACAGTTTGGGCTGAGATCTCCTCAGTGACCTGTGTGCTGTCCCCACCCCCGACTTTCTGTCAGGAATGTTCCCCTCGGTGTGTTTCCTGGGTCTGCAAAGGTAGCACTTGTCCTGTCTATGGTTATGTTAATTCAGCAGACAGCCACAGATTCACAATGTCCTGTCCTTATTTCTGTCTTTGTTTAACATTTGTTCCCTCTGAATTTCTGACATGTTGGGAATGACCATTCGTCTGTCGCCTTAGGAAGGCTTTCCATAGAATGAGTAAAAACTAGCAAGAAATCACAGAATGTGAGTTAAACACAACTTCATTCCTGCTTCCATTTAGAGAGAAGATTCCTGGCCAGACAAACAAAGCTCATTGCAAAGTTTCACTTCATATTTTACTTGTTGTTCACGGACAGATTTTTCACTGAAATCTTCTGATGTTAATTCCTGAGATTAGAATTTATAAAGAAACAATTTGGATTGAATGAAAACGGTCAGTTTGATAACCCTAATGTCCTGACTGCCTCACGACCTGGCACCCTCACACCATCACACCCTCATGTCCCCTAACCCTCACATCCTGACCCACTCACGTCCCCGAAACATCAGATCCTGACCCGCTGTGTTCCTCTTTCTCTGTGTGTGTCCCTCACTCTCTCCGTGTGCCCACCTCTCTCTGTCCCTCTCTCCCTCTGTGTCCCTGTTGCTCTCAAAGTGTCCTCTCACTCTATGCCTCTCTTTCACCGTCTACCTCTTTCTCTCTGTGTCACTCTCCCTGTCGCCCTCTCCCTTTCTGTATCCCCCTCTCTCTGTCCCCCTCTCTCCCTCTCCCTCTATCTCTACCCTCTCTCTCTTTGTCCCACTCTCTCACTATGTACAACTCGCTCTCTTTTTATCACTCTATCTCTCACTCTCCTACTCTCGCAGTGTCCCTCACTCTTGCTGTATCTCTCGCTCTCGCTGTGTCCTTCGGTCTCTGTGTACCCCTCACTCTCTGTGTGCCCCTCACTCTCTGTGTACCCCTCACTCTCTGTGCATCCCTCGCTCTCTGTTCGTCCCTCGCTCTCTGTGTGTCCCTCGCTCACTATGCGTCCCTCACTTTCTGTGCGTCCCTCGCACTCTGTGCGTCCCTCGATCTCTCCGTGACCCTCGCTCTCTGTGTGCCTCGCTCTCTGTGTGTGTCCCTCGCTCTCTGTGTGTGTCCCCCGCTCTCTGTGTGTCCCTCGCTCTCTGTGTGTCCCTCGCTCTGTGTGTGTGCCCCTCGCTCTCTGTGTGTGTCCCTCGCTCTCTGTGTGTGTCCCTCACTCTCTGTGCAACCCTCGCTCTCTGTGAGTCCCTCGCTCTCTGTGAGTCCCTCGCTCTCTGTGCATCCCTCGCTCTCTGTGAGTCCCTCGCTCTCTGTGTGTCCCTCGCACTCTTTGTGTCCCTCGCTCTCTGTGTGTCCCTCGCTCTCTGTGTGAACCTTGCTCTCTGTGTGTCCCTCGCTCTCTGTGTGTCCCTCGCTCTATGTGTGTGTCCCTCGCTCTGTGTGTGTGTCCCTCGCGCTCTGTGTGTTCCACGCTCTCTGTGTGTCCCACGCCCTCTGTGTGTCCCTCGCTCTCTGTGTGTGTCCCTCTCTCTCTGTACACCCCGCGCTCTGTGTGTCCCTCGCTCTCTGTGTGTCCCTCGGTCTGTGTGTCCCTCGCCCTCTGTGTGTCCCTCGCCCTCTGTGTGTCCCTCGCTCTCTGTGTGTGTCCCTCGCTCTGTGTGTCCCTCGCTCTCTGTGTGTCCCTCGCTCTCTGTGTGTCCCTCACTCTCTGTGTGTCCCTCGCACTCTTTGTGTCCCTCACTCTCTGTGTGTCCCTCGGTCTCTGTGTGTCCCTCGCTCTCTTTGTGTGTCCCTCGCTCTCTTTGTGTCCCTCGCTTTTTGTGCACCCCTCGCTCAGTGTGTCCCTCGCATTCTGTGTCTCCCTTGCACTCTGTGTTTCTCTCACTCTCTGTGTGTCCCTCGCTCTCTGTGTGTCCCCCGCTCTTTGTGTGTCCCTCGCTCTCTGTGTGTCCCTCACTCTCTGTGTGTCCCCCGATCTCTGTGTGTCACTCGCTCTCTGTGTGTCCCTCGCTCTCTGTGCGTCCCTCGCTCTGTGTATCCCTCGCTCTCTGTGTGTCCCTCGCTCTCTGTGTGTCCCTCGCTCTCTGTGTGTCCCTCGCTCTCTGTGTGTCCCACGCACTCTGTGTTCCTCGCTCTCTGTGTCCCTCGTTCTCTGTGTCCCTCGCTGTCTGTGTCCCTCGCTGTCTGTGTGCCTCGCTCTCTGTACCCCTCGCTCTTTGTGTCCCTGTCTCTCTCCGTCCCTCGCTCTGCGTGTCCCTCGCTCTCTGTCTGTCCCTCGCTCTCTGTGTTTCCGTCGCTCACTGTTTGTCCTTCGCTCTGTGTGTGTCCCTCGGTCTCGCTGTGTCCCTCGCTCTCTGTGTACCCCTCACTCTCTGTGTGCCCCTCACTCTCTGTGTACCCCTCACTCTCTGTGCGTCCCTCGCTCTCTGTGCGTCCCTCGCTCTCTGTGTGTCCCTCGCTCACTGTGCGTCCCTCACTGTCTGTACGTCCCTTGCTATCTCCATGTCCCTCGCTCTCTGTGTCCCTCGATCTCTGTTTGTGTCCCTCGCTCTCTGTGTGTGTCCCTCGCTCTCTGTGTGTCACTCACTCTCTGTGTGTATGTCCCTTGCTCTCTCTGTGTGTCCCTCGCTCTCTGTGTGTGTCCCTCTCTCTCTGTGTGTCCCTCGCTCTCTGTGTGTCCCTCGCTCTCTGTGTGTCCCTCGCTCTCTTTGTGTGTCCCTCGCTTTTTGTGCACCCCTCGCTCAGTGTGTCCCTCGCATTCTGTGTCTCCCTTGCACTCTGTGTTTCCCTCACTCTCTGTGTGTCCCTCGCTCTCTGTGTGTCCCCCACTCTCTGTGTGGCCCTCGCTCTCTGTGTGTCCCTCGCTCTCTGTGCGTCCCTCGCTCTGTGTGTCCCTCGCTCTCTGTGTGTCCCTTGCTCTCTGTGTGTCCCTCGCTCTCTGTGTGTCCCTCGTTCTCTGTGTCCCTCGCTGTCTGTGTGCCTCGCTGTCTGTGTGCCTCGCTCTCTATACCCCTCGCTCTTTGTGTCCCTCTCTCTCTGCGTCCCTCGCTCTGTGTGTCCCTAGCTCTCTGTCTGTCCCTCGCTCTCTGTCTTTCCGTCGCTCTCTGTTTGTCCTTCGCTCTGTGTTTGTCCCTCGGTCTCGCTCTTGCTGAGTCCCTCGCTCTCTGTGTACCCCTCACTCTCTGTTGCCCCTCACTCTCTGTGTACCCCTCACTCTCTGTGCGTCCCTCACACTCTGTGCGTCCCTCGCTCTCTGTGTGTCCCTCGCTCACTGTGCGTCCCTCACTGTCTGTACGTCCCTTGCTATCTCCGTGTCCCTCGCTCTCTGTGTCCCTCGATCTCTGTTTGTGTCCCTCGCTCTCTGTGTGTGTCCCTCGCTCTCTGTCTTTCCGTCGCTCTCTGTTTGTCCTTCGCTCTGTGTTTGTCCCTCGGTCTCGCTCTTGCTGAGTCCCTCGCTCTCTGTGTACCCCTCACTCTCTGTTGCCCCTCACTCTCTGTGTACCCCTCACTCTCTGTGCGTCCCTCACACTCTGTGCGTCCCTCGCTCTCTGTGTGTCCCTCGCTCACTGTGCGTCCCTCACTGTCTGTACGTCCCTTGCTATCTCCGTGTCCCTCGCTCTCTGTGTCCCTCGATCTCTGTTTGTGTCCCTCGCTCTCTGTGTGTGTCCATCGCTCTCTGTGTGTCCCTCGCTCTCTGTGTGTCACTCGCTCTCTGTGTGTATGTCCCTCGCTCTCCATGTGTGTTCCTCGCTCTCTGTGTGTCCCTCGCTGTCTGTGTGTGTCCCTCGCTCTCTGTGTGTGTCCCTCGCTCTCTGTGTGTGTCCCTCGCTCTCTGTGCATCCCTCGCTCTCTGTGAGTTCCTCGCTCTATGTGCATCCCTCGCTCTCTGTGAGTCCCTCGCTCTCTGTGTGTCCCTCGCTCTGTGTGTCCCTCGCTCTCTGTGTGTCCCTCGCTCTCTGTGTGAACCTCGCTCTCTGTGTGTCCCTCGCTCTCTGTGGGTCCCTCGCTCTCTGTGTGCGTCCCTCGCTCTCTGTGTGTGTCCCTCGCTCTGTGTGTGTGTCCCTCGCTCTCTGTGTGTTTTCCTCGCTCTCTGTGTGTCCCTCGCTCTCTGTGTCCCTCGCCATCTGTGCGTCCCTCGCTCTCTGTGCGTCCCTCGCTCTTTGTGTCCCTCGCTCTGTGTGTCCCTCGCTCTGTGCGTCCATCGCTCTCTGTGTGTCCCTCGCTCTCTGTGTGTCCCTCGCTCTCTGTGTCCCTCGCTCTCTGTGTGTCCCTCGATCTCTGTGTATCCCTCGCTCTCTGTACGTCCCTCGCTCTCTGTGCGTCCCTCGCTCTTTGTGCGTCACTCGCTCTCTGTGCGTCCCTCACTCTCTGTGCGTCCCTCGCTCTTTGTGTCCCTCGCTCTGTGTGTCCCCCGCTCTCTGTGCTTCCCTCGCTCTCTGTGCGTCCCTCGCTCTCTGTGCATTCCTCGCTCTGTCTGTCCCTCTATGTGTGTCCCTCGCTCTGTGTGTCCCTCGCTCTCTGTGTGTCCCTCGCTCTCTGTGAGTCCCTCACTCTCTGCGTGTCCCTCGCTTTCTGTGTCCCTCGCTGTCTGTGTCCCTCGTTGTCTGTGTCCCTCTCTCTCTGCACCCCTCGCTCTTTGTGTCCCTGTCTCTGTGCGTCCCTCGCTCTGTGCGTCCCTCAACCTCTGTGTGTCCCTCGCTCTCTGTGTGTCCCTCGCTCTGTGTGTCCCCCGCTCTCTGTGCGTCCCTCGCTCTCTGAGCGTCCCTCGCTCTCTGTGCGTCCCTCGCTCTGTCTGTCCCTCTATGTGTGTCCCTCGGTCTGTGTGTCCCTCGCTCTCTGTGCGTCCCTTGCTCTGTGTGTGTCCCTCGCTCTATGTGTTCTTCGCTCTCTGTGCGTCCCTTGCTCTCTGTGTGCCCTTCATCTCTGTGTGTCCCTCGCTGTCTGTGTGTCCCTCCCTCTGTGTGTCCCTCGCTCTCTGTGTATCCCTCGCTCTCTGTGTGTCCCTCGGTCTCTGTGTGTCCCTCGCTCTCTGTGTGTCCCTTGCTCTCTGTGTGTGTCCCTCGCTCTCTGTGTCTCCCTCGCTCTCTGTGTGTCCCTCGCTCTCTGTGTGCCCCTCGCTCTCTGTGTGTCCCTCGCTCTCTGTGCATCCCTCGCTCTCTGTGCGTCCCTCGCTCTCTGTGCGTCTCCCGCTCTCTGTGTGTCCCCCGCTCTCTGTGTGTCCCGCGCTCTCTGTGTGTCACCTGCTCTCTGTGTGTCCCCCGCACTCTGTGTGTCCCACGCTCTCTGCGTCCCTCGTTCTCTGTGTATCCCTCGCTCACTGTGCGTCCCTCGCTCTCTGTGCGTCACTCGCTCTCTGTGCGTCACTCGCTCTCTGTGTGTCCCTCGCTCTCTGTGTGTCCCTCGCTCTCTCTGTGTCCCTCGCTCTCTGTGCGTCCCTCGCTCTCTGTGTGTCCCTCGCTCTCTGTGTTCCTCGCTCTCTGTGATCCTCGCTCTCTGTGTCCCTCGCTGTATGTGTCCCTCGCTCTCTGTGTCCCTCGCTCTCTGTATCCCTCGCTCTTTGTGTCCGTCTCTCTCTCTGTGTCCCTAGATCTGTGTGTGTCCCTCGCTCTCTGTGCGTCCCTCGCTCTCTGTGTGTCCCTCGCTCTCTGTGTTCCTCGCTCTCTGTGTGTCCCTCGCTCTCTGTGTGACCATTGCTCTCTGTGCGTCCCTCGCTCTCTGTGTGTCCCTCGCTCTCTGTGTGCCCCTCGCTCTCTGTGTGTCCCTCGCTCTCTGTGCGTCCCTCGCTCTCTGTGTGTCCCTCGCTCTCTGTGTTCCTCGCTCTCTGTGTCCCTCGCTGTCTGTGTCCCTCGCTGTCTATGTCCCTCGCTCTGTATCCCTAGCTCTTTTTGTCCCTGTGCGTCCCTCGCTCTCTGTGTGTCCATCGCTCTCTGTGTGTCCCTCGATCTCTGTGCGTCCTTTGTTCTCTGTGCGTCCCTTGCTCTCTGTGCGTCCCTCGATCTCTGTGTGTCCCTCGCTCTCTGTGTGCCCCTCGCTCTCTGTGTGTCCCTTGCTCTCTGTGCGTCCCTCGCTCTCTGTGTGTCCCTCGCTCACTGTGCGTCCCTCACTGTCTGTACATCCCTTGCTATCTCCGTGTCCCTCGCTCTCTGTGTCCCTCGATCTCTGTTTGTGTCCCTCGCTCTCTGTGTGTGTCCCTCGCTCTCTGTGTGTCCCTCGCTCTCTGTGTGTCACTCGCTCTCTGTGTGTATGTCCCTCGCTCTCCATGTGTGTTCCTCGCTCTCTGTGTGTCCCTCGCTGTCTGTGTGTGTCCCTCGCTCTCTGTGTGTGTCCCTCGCTCTCTGTGTGTGTCCCTCGCTCTCTGTGCATCCCTCGCTCTCTGTGAGTTCCTCGCTCTATGTGCATCCCTCGCTCTCTGTGAGTCCCTCGCTCTCTGTGTGTCCCTCGCTCTGTGTGTCCCTCGCTCTCTGTGTGTCCCTCGCTCTCTGTGTGAACCTCGCTCTCTGTGTGTCCCTCGCTCTCTGTGGGTCCCTCGCTCTCTGTGTGCGTCCCTCGCTCTCTGTGTGTGTCCCTCGCTCTGTGTGTGTGTCCCTCGCTCTCTGTGTGTTTTCCTCGCTCTCTGTGTGTCCCTCGCTCTCTGTGTCCCTCGCCATCTGTGCGTCCCTCGCTCTCTGTGCGTCCCTCGCTCTTTGTGTCCCTCGCTCTGTGTGTCCCTCGCTCTGTGCGTCCATCGCTCTCTGTGTGTCCCTCGCTCTCTGTGTGTCCCTCGCTCTCTGTGTCCCTCGCTCTCTGTGTGTCCCTCGATCTCTGTGTATCCCTCGCTCTCTGTACGTCCCTCGCTCTCTGTGCGTCCCTCGCTCTTTGTGCGTCACTCGCTCTCTGTGCGTCCCTCACTCTCTGTGCGTCCCTCGCTCTTTGTGTCCCTCGCTCTGTGTGTCCCCCGCTCTCTGTGCTTCCCTCGCTCTCTGTGCGTCCCTCGCTCTCTGTGCATTCCTCGCTCTGTCTGTCCCTCTATGTGTGTCCCTCGCTCTGTGTGTCCCTCGCTCTCTGTGTGTCCCTCGCTCTCTGTGAGTCCCTCACTCTCTGCGTGTCCCTCGCTTTCTGTGTCCCTCGCTGTCTGTGTCCCTCGTTGTCTGTGTCCCTCTCTCTCTGCACCCCTCGCTCTTTGTGTCCCTGTCTCTGTGCGTCCCTCGCTCTGTGCGTCCCTCAACCTCTGTGTGTCCCTCGCTCTCTGTGTGTCCCTCGCTCTGTGTGTCCCCCGCTCTCTGTGCGTCCCTCGCTCTCTGAGCGTCCCTCGCTCTCTGTGCGTCCCTCGCTCTGTCTGTCCCTCTATGTGTGTCCCTCGGTCTGTGTGTCCCTCGCTCTCTGTGCGTCCCTTGCTCTGTGTGTGTCCCTCGCTCTCTATGTGTTCTTCGCTCTCTGTGCGTCCCATGCTCTCTGTGTGCCCTTCATCTCTGTGTGTCCCTCGCTGTCTGTGTGTCCCTCCCTCTGTGTGTCCCTCGCTCTCTGTGTATCCCTCGCTCTCTGTGTGTCCCTCGGTCTCTGTGTGTCCCTCGCTCTCTGTGTGTCCCTTGCTCTCTGTGTGTGTCCCTCGCTCTCTGTGTCTCCCTCGCTCTCTGTGTGTCCCTCGCTCTCTGTGTGCCCCTCGCTCTCTGTGTGTCCCTCGCTCTCTGTGCATCCCTCGCTCTCTGTGCGTCCCTCGCTCTCTGTGCGTCCCTCGCTCTCTGTGTGTCCCTCGCTCTCTGTGTGTCCCTCGCTCTCTGTGCGTCTCCCGCTCTCTGTGTGTCCCCCGCTCTCTGTGTGTCCCGCGCTCTCTGTGTGTCACCTGCTCTCTGTGTGTCCCCCGCACTCTGTGTGTCCCACGCTCTCTGCGTCCCTCGTTCTCTGTGTATCCCTCGCTCACTGTGCGTCCCTCGCTCTCTGTGCGTCACTCGCTCTCTGTGCGTCACTCGCTCTCTGTGTGTCCCTCGCTCTCTGTGTGTCCCTCGCTCTCTCTGTGTCCCTCGCTCTCTGTGCGTCCCTCGCTCTCTGTGTGTCCCTCGCTCTCTGTGTTCCTCGCTCTCTGTGATCCTCGCTCTCTGTGTCCCTCGCTGTATGTGTCCCTCGCTCTCTGTGTCCCTCGCTCTCTGTATCCCTCGCTCTTTGTGTCCGTCTCTCTCTCTGTGTCCCTAGATCTGTGTGTGTCCCTCGCTCTCTGTGCGTCCCTCGCTCTCTGTGTGTCCCTCGCTCTCTGTGTTCCTCGCTCTCTGTGTGTCCCTCGCTCTCTGTGTGACCATTGCTCTCTGTGCGTCCCTCGCTCTCTGTGTGTCCCTCGCTCTCTGTGTGCACCTCGCTCTCTGTGTGTCCCTCGCTCTCTGTGCGTCCCTCGCTCTCTGTGTGTCCCTCGCTCTCTGTGTTCCTCGCTCTCTGTGTCCCTCGCTGTCTGTGTCCCTCGCTGTCTATGTCCCTCGCTCTGTATCCCTAGCTCTTTTTGTCCCTGTGCGTCCCTCGCTCTCTGTGTGTCCATCGCTCTCTGTGTGTCCCTCGATCTCTGTGCGTCCTTTGTTCTCTGTGCGTCCCTTGCTCTCTGTGCGTCCCTCGATCTCTGTGTGTCCCTCGCTCTCTGTGTGCCCCTCGCTCTCTGTGTGTCCCTTGCTCTCTGTGCGTCCCTCGCTCTCTGTGTGTCCCTTGCTCTCTGTGTGTCCCTCGCTCTCTGTGTCCCTCGTGCACTCTGTCCCTCACTGTCTGTATTCCTTCGCTGTCTGAGTCCCTCACTCTCTGTATCCCTCATTCTTTGTGTCCCTCTCTCTGTGCGCCCCTTGCTCTGTGTGTCCCTCAATCTCTGTGTGCCCCTCTCTCTTTCTGTGTCCCTCCCTCTCTGTGTGTCATTCGCTCTCTGTGTGTCCCTCGCTCTGTGTGTGTCCCTCGCTCTGTGTGTGTCCCTCGCTCTCTGTGCGTCCCTCGTTCTCTGTGTGTCCCTCGCTGTCTGTGTCCCTCGCTCTCTGTGTGCCTCACCCTATGTGTCCCTCGCTCTCTGTGTCTCTCGTTCTCTGTGTCCCTCGCTCTGTGTGTCCCTCGTTCTCTGTGGCCCTCGCTGTGTGTCCCTCGCTCGTTGTGTCATTCGCTCCCTCGCTCTCTGTGTGTTCCTCGCTCTCTGTGTATCCCTCGCTCTCCGTGCGTCCCTCGCTCTCTGTGCGTCCCTCGCTCTCTGTGCGTCCCTCGCTCTCTGTGTGTCCCTCGCTCTCTGTGTTCCTCGGTCTCTGTGTCCCTCGCTGTCTGTGTTCCTCGCTCTGTGTCCCTCGCTGTCTATGTCCCTCGCTGTCTGTGTGCCTCGCTGTCTGTGTCCCTCGCTCTCTGTATCCCTTGCTCTGTGCGTCCCTCGCTCTCTGTGTGTCCCTCGCTCTCTGTGTTCCTCGCTCTCTGTGTTCCTCGCTCTCTGTGTCCCTCGCTGGATGTGTCCCTCGCTCTCTGTGTCCCTCGCTCTCTGTATCCCTCGCTCTCTGTGTCCCTCTCTCTGTGCGCCCCTCGCTCTGTGCGTCCCTCAATCTCTGTGTGCCCCTCTCTCTCTCTGTGTCCCTCGATCTCTGTGTGTCATTCGCTCTCTGTGTGTCCCTCGCTCTGTGTGTGTCCCTCGCTCTGTGTGTGTCCCTCGCTCTGTGTGTGTCCCTCGCTCTCTGTGTATCCCTCGCTCTCTGTGTATCCCTCGCGCTCTCTGTGTGTCCCTCGCTCTCTCTGTGTCCCTCGCTCTCTGTCTCCCTCGCTCTCTGTGTGCCCCTCGCTCTCTGTGTGTCCCTCGCTCTCTGTACGTCCTTCGCTCTCTGTGGGTCCCTCGCTCTCTGTCCGCCCCTCGCTCTCTGTGCGTCCCTCGCTCTCTGCGCGTCCGTCGCTCTCTGCGTGTCCATCGCTCTCTGTGTGTCCCTCGATCTCTGTGCTTCCTTTGCACTCTGTGCGTCCCTCGCTCTCTGTGGTCCCTCGCTCTCTGTGCGTCCCTCGCTCTCTGTTCGTGTAAGTCAGGGTGTGTAAGAGTCAGTTAGTTATTATATGCGCAATAGTGTGTGTTAGTGAGTGAGTGTGTAAGAGTGAGTTAAATCTAACCCCTCGATTTGATTCCACTCTGTAACGCACTCATTCGTTAAATAAACATCCCCGAACCTCGATTAGATTCCAGTCTGTAACTCACTCCCGGGTATCTGTTATTCTATATATAAACGATCCTGAACCCCTTGATTAGATTCCAGTCTGTAACTCACTCCCGTGTATCTGTTATTCCATTTATAAACCACCCCGAACCCCTCGATTAGATTCCAGTCTGTAACTCACTCCCGGGTATCTGTTATTCTATATATAAACCACCCCGAACCCCTCGATTAGATTCCAGTCTGTAACTCACTCCCGTGTATCTGTTATTCCATATATAAAACACCCCGAACCCCTCGATTAGATTCCAATCTGTAACTCACTCCCGGGTATCTGTTATTCTATATATAAACCACCCTGAACCCCTCGATTAGATTCCAGTCTGTAACTCACTCCCGGGTATCTGTTATTCTATATATAAACGATCCTGAAGCTCTCGATTAGATTCCAGTCTGTAACTGACTCCCGGGTATCTGTTATTCTATATATAAACCATCCTGAACCCCTCGATTAGATTCCAGTCTGTAACTCACTCCCGGGTATCTGTTATTCTATATATAAACCACCCTGAACCCCTCGATTAGATTCCAGTCTGTAACTCACTCCCGGTATCTGTTATTCTATATGTCAACCATCCTGAACCCCTCGATTAGATTCCAGTCTGTAACTCACTCCCAGGTATCTGTTATTCTATATATAAACGATCCTGAAGCCCTCGATGAGATTCCAGTCTGTAACTCACTCCCGGGTATCTGTTATTCTATATATAAACTATCCTGAACCCCTCGATTAGATTCCAGTGTGTAACTCACTCCCGGGTATCTGTTATTCTATATATAAACCATCCTGGACCCCTCGATTAGATTCCAGTCTGTAACTCACACCCAGGTATCTGTTATTCTATATATAAACCACCCCGAACCCCTCGATTAGATTCCAGTCTGTAACTCACTCCCGAGTATCTCTTATTCTATATATAAACCATCCTGAACCCCTCGATTAGATTCCAGTCTGGAACTCACTCCCGGGTATCTGTTATTCTATATATAAACCATCCCGAACCCCTCGATTAGATTCCAGTCTGTAACTCACTCCCGGGTATCTGTTATTCTATATATAAACCACCCTGAACCCCTCGATTAGATTCCAGTCTGTAACTCACTCCCGGGTATCTGTTATTCTATATATAAACCATCCTGAACCCCTCGATTAGATTCCAGTCTGTAACTCACTCCCGGGTATCTGTTATTCTATATATAAACCACCCTGAACCCCTCGATTAGATTCCAGTCTGTAACTCACTCCCGGGTATCTGTTATTCTATATATAAACTATCCCGAACCCCTCGATTAGATTCCAGTGTGTAACTCATTCCCGGGTATCTTTATTCTATATATAAACCATCCTGGACCGCTCGATTAGATTCCAGTCTGTAACTCACTCCCGGGTATCTGTTATTCTATATATAAACCACCCTGAATCCCACAATTAGATTCCAGTCTGTAACTCACTCCTGGATATCTGTTATTCTATATATAAACCACCCCGAACCCCTCGATTAGATTCCAGTCTGTAACTCACTCCCGGGTATCTGTTATTCTATATATAAACCATCCTGGACCCCTCGATTAGATTCCAGTCTGTAACTCACACCCAGGTATCTGTTATTCTATATATAAACCACCCCGAACCCCTCGATTAGATTCCAGTCTGTAACTCACTCCCGAGTATCTCTTATTCTATATATAAACCATCCTGAACCCCTCGATTAGATTCCAGTCTGTAACTCACTCCCGGGTATCTGTTATTCTATATATAAACCATCCCGAACCCCTCGATTAGATTCCAGTCTGTAACTCACTCCCGGGTATCTGTTATTCTATATATAAACCACCCTGAACCCCTCGATTAGATTCCAGTCTGTAACTCACTCCCGGGTATCTGTTATTCTATATATAAACCATCCTGAACCCCTCGATTAGATTCCAGTCTGTAACTCACTCCCGGGTATCTGTTATTCTATATATAAACCACCCTGAACCCCTCGATTAGATTCCAGTCTGTAACTCACTCCCGGGTATCTGTTATTCTATATATAAACTATCCCGAACCCCTCGATTAGATTCCAGTGTGTAACTCATTCCCGGGTATCTTTATTCTATATATAAACCATCCTGGACCGCTCGATTAGATTCCAGTCTGTAACTCACTCCCGGGTATCTGTTATTCTATATATAAACCACCCTGAATCCCACAATTAGATTCCAGTCTGTAACTCACTCCTGGATATCTGTTATTCTATATATAAACCACCCCGAACCCCTCGATTAGATTCCAGTCTGTAACTCACTCTCGGGTACCTGTTATTCTATATATAAACCACCCCGAACACCTCGATTAGATTCCAGTCTGTAACTCACTCCCGGGTATCTGTTATTCTATATATAAACCACCCCGAACCCCTCGATTAGATTCCAGTCTGTAACTCACTCCCGGGTATCTGTTATTCTATATATAAACGATCCTGAAGCTCTCGATTAGATTCCAGTCTGTAACTGACTCCCGGGTATCTGTTATTCTATATATAAACCATCCTCAACCCCTCGATTAGATTCCAGTCTGTAACTCACTCCCGGGTATCTGTTATTCTATATATAAACCACCCTGAACCCCTCGATTAGATTCCAGTCTGTAACTCACTCCCGGGTATCTGTTATTCTATATATAAACCATCCTGAACCGCTCGATTAGATTCCAGTCTGTAACTCACTCCCGGGAATCTGTTATTCTATATATAAACGATCCTGAAGCCCTCGATGAGATTCCAGTCTGTAACTCACTCCCGGGTATCTGTTTTTCTATATATAAACCATCCTGAACCCCTCGATTAGATTCCAGTCTGTAACTCACTCCCAGGTATCTGTTATTCTATATATAAACCATCCTGAACCCCTCGATTAGATTCCAGTCTGTAACTCACTCCCGGGTATCTGTTATTCTATATATAAACTATCCCGAACCCCTCGATTAGATTCCAGTCTGTAACTCACTCCCGGGTATCTGTTATTCTATGTATAAACCACCCTGAACCCCTCGATTAGATTCCAGTCTGTAACTCACTCCCGGGTATCTGTTATTCTATATATAAACTATCCCGAACCCCTCGATTAGATTCCAGTCTGTAACTCACTCCCGGGTATCTGTTATTCTATATATAAACCACCCTGAACCCCTCGATTAGATTACAGTCTGTAACTCACTCCCGGGTATCTGTTATTCTATATATAAACCACCCTGAATCCCACAATTAGATTCCAGTCTGTAACTCACTCCTGGATATCTGTTATTCTATATATAAACCACCCCGAACCCCTCGATTAGATTCCAGTCTGTAACTCACTCCTGGGTATCTGTTATTCTATATATAAACCACCCCGAACACCTCGATTAGATTCCAGTCTGTAACTCACTCTCGGGTATCTGTTATTCTATAGATAAACCATCCACAACCCCTCGATTAGATTCCAGTCTGTAACTCACACCCGGGTATCTGTTATTCTATATATAAACCTGTCCTGGGAGTGTTTGATGGGCACAGTGTAGAGAGAGCCTTGCTCGATATCTAACCCCGTGATGTACCTGTCCTGGGAGTGTTTGATGGGCACAGTGTAGAGAGAGCCTTGCTCGATATCTAACCCCGTGATGTACCTGTCCTGGGAGTGTTTGCCAGGGACAGTGTAGAGGAATCTGGGTCTAACCCCATGATGTACCTTTGCTGGTCGTGTTTGACGGAGTTTCAAAATCTCAAATATATGTCTTCTATTAGTTTCTCCATCCCTCTGTTTCTGCTTCGCTCTCTGTCTGTCTGGGAATATTGTCAGAACAAAATCCACGATCAGCAGTCAGCCATTTTAAGTTACTTAATGGTGGCCATTTTAGGTGAGCACAGCACAGTCATTTCTGACATTTGTACACGTTGGTACAACAAAATCCTGATGGAAAGTGTCTGATTTAAACAGCGATTTGTTGGGGAATGTGGATGAAGAAAGGGAGCTGGCTGTCCTTGTACACCAGTCACTGAAAGTGGAGAGGGGGGTGCAGCAAGCAGTTAAGAAGACCAATGATATGTTGGCCTTCATTGAAAGAGGGATTTGAGTTCAGAAGTGGAGATGTCTTACTGCAGTTACACAAGGCCTTGGTGAGACCACACCTGGAGTATTGTGTACAGTTTCGGTCTCCCTAACTAAGAAAGGATAGAGTTGCCAGAGAGGGAGTGCAGCGGAGGGTCAATCGGCTGATAGGGAGTTTACCGGACTGTCCTACAAGGAGAGATTGGTTTGACTGTGGCACAGTGGTTAGCACTGCTGCCTCACCGTGCCAGTGACCCGGGATAAATTCCGGCCTTGTGTGACTGATTACGTGGAGTTGGCAGTTTCTCCCCGTGTGTGCGTGGGTTTCCTCCGGGTGCTCCGGTTTCCTTCCACAGTCCAAAGATGTGCAGGCTAGGTGGAATGGTCCTGCTAAACTACCCCTTAGTGCCCAAGAAAGATTGTTTAGATTAGGTTAAGGAGCTATTGGGATAGGGCGGGTGACTGAGCTTACATAGAATGCTGTGTCAGAGGGTTGGTGTAGATTCGATGGGCAGAATGGCCTCCTTCTGCATTGTAGGGATTCTATGATTGTGCCTGTATTCACTAGGGCCTAGAAGGGTGTGAGGAGATGTTGGCCGTGCTAAATTGCCCCTTAGTGCCCCAAAGGTTAGGTGGTGTTACTGGGGTTATTTGGATAGGGTGGAGGCGTGGGCTTGGGTAGGGTGCTCTCTCCGAGGGCCAGTGCAGACTCGATGGGCCAAATGGGCTACTCCTGCAATGTATATTCTATGATTCTGTGAGCTCTGATTATTACATTCCAACAGCGCTGTGCAGACTATACACAGAGATGGAGATTCTGAATCTTGAATTAATGTATTCTGTTATTCTCCCCATCTTCTCTGTCTCTGCATCTCTCTATCTCTCTCTCTGGGAATCTGTCTAAACAAATCCACGATCAGCAGTCAGCCATTTTAAGTTACTGAACGGTGGCCATTTTATGTGAGCACAACACTGAGACAATTCGGACAGTTGTCCAAGTTAGTGTCAAACAAAAACTGAAGGAAAGAGTCAAATTTAAATGGTGATATGTTGGGCAATGTGGATGTACAAATGGAGCTTGTACACCAGTCACTGAAAGTGGAGAGGGGGCTGCAGCAAGCAGTTAAGAAGACCAATGATATGTTGGCCTTCATTGAAAGAGGGATTTGAGTTCAGAAGTGGAGATGTCTTACTGCAGTTACACAAGCCCTTGGTGAGACCACACCTGGAGTATTGCGTACAGTTTCGGTCTCCCTAACATAGGAAGGATATAGTTGCCAGAGAGGGAGTGCAGCGGAGGGTCAATCGGCTGACAGGGAGATTGCCGGACTGTCCTAGGAGGAGAGATTGGTTCAATAGGACCCGAACGAGCCCTGTTTCTCCAACCTAACCCTGGAGATCTAATCCCACATTCCTGGTGATGTCTCCACTCTCAAAGATGGAAAGATATTGACCAAGTTTAAAGCAGAAATTGACAGCTTTCTAAATCCCAATGACATAAAGGGACTTGGGGATAGTGTTGGGGAAAAGACATTGAAGTGAAGATATTTCACAGCTGGATTCACAGAATACCGACAGCAAAGTATCTTAAATTTTGGAAGAGCCACAAATGTTGTGAAACATTTGGGAAATGATTAGAAACAGTTTGGGCTGAGATCTCCTCAGTGACCTGTGTGCTGTCCCCACCCCCGACTTTCTGTCAGGAATGTTCCCCTCGGTGTGTTTCCTGTGTCTGCAAAGGTAGCACTTGTCCTGTCTATGGTTATGTTAATTCAGCAGACAGCCACAGATTCACAATGTCCTGTCCTTATTTCTGTCATTGTTTAACATTTGTTCCCTCTGAATTTCTGACATGTTGGGAATGACCATTCGTCTGTCGCCTTAGGAAGGCTTTCCATAGAATGAGTAAAAACTAGCAAGAAATCACAGAATGTGAGTTAAACACAACTTCATTTCTGCTCCCATTTAGAGAGAAGATTCCTGGCCAGACAAACAAAGCTCATTGCAAAGTTTCACTTTATATTTTACTTGTTGTTCACGGACAGATTTTTCACTGAAATCTTCTGATGTTAATTCCTGAGATTAGAATTTATAAAGAAACAATTTGGATTGAATGAAAACGGTCAGTTTGATAACCCTAATGTCCTGACTGCCTCACGTCCTGGCACCCTCACACCATCACACCCTCATGTCCCCTAACCCTCACATCCTGACCCACTCACGTCCCCAAAACCTCAGATCCTGACCCGCTGTGTACCTCTTTCTCTGTGTGTGTCCCTCACTCTCTCCGTGTGCCCACCTCTCTCTGTCCCTCTCTCCCTCTGTGTCCCTGTTGCTCTCAAAGTGTCCTCTCACTCTATGCCTCTCTTTCACTGTCTCCCTCTTTCTCTCTGTGTCACTCTCCCTGTCGCCCTCTCCCTTTCTGTATCCCCCTCTCTCTGTCCCCCTCTCTCCCTCTATCTCTATCCCTCTTTCTCTTTGTCCCACTATCTATCACTGTGTACATCTCTCTCTCTTTCTATCACTCTATCGCTCACTGTCCTTCTCTCGCTGTGTCCCTCGCTCTTGATGTGTCGTCGCTCTCGCTGTGTCCCTCGCTCTCGCTGTGTCCCTCGCTCTCACTGAGTCCCTCGCTCTCTGTGTATCCCTCACTCTCTGTGGGCCCCTCACTCTCTGTGTAACCCTCACTCTCTGTGCGTCCCTCGCTCATTGTGCGTCCCTCGCTCTCTGTGCGTCCCTCGCTCTCTGTGTGTCCCTCGCTCTCTGTGTGTTCCTTGCTCTCTGTGTGTCCCTCGCTCTCAGTGTGTCCCTCGCTCTCTGTGTATGTCCCTCGCTCTCTGTGTGTGTTCCTTGCTCTCTGTGTGTCCCTCGCTCTCTGTGTGTGTCCCTCGCTATCTGTGCATTCCTCTCTCTCTGTGAGTCCCTCGCTCTCTGTGTGTCCCTCGCTCTGTGTGTCCCTCGCTCTCTGTGTGACCCTCGCTCTCTGTGTGTCCCTCGCTCTCTGTGTGTCCATCGCTCTCTGTGTGTCCCTCGTTCTCTGTGTGTATCCCTCGCTCTGTGTGTGTCCCTCGCTCTGTGTGTCCCTCGCTCTGTGTGTCCCTCGCTCTCTGTGTGTCCCTCGCTCTCTGTGTGTCCCTCGCTCTCTGTGTGTGTCCCTCGCTCCCTGTGTGTCCCTCGCTCACTCTGCGTCCCTCGCTCTCTGTGCGCCCCTCGCTCTCTGTGTGTCCCTTACTCTGTGTGTCCCTCGCTCTCTGTGTGTTCCTCACTCTCTGTGCGTCCCTCGCTCTCTGTATTTCCCTCGCTCTCTGTGTCCCTCGCTCTCTGTGTGTCCCTCGCTCTCTGTGTATTCCTCGCTCTCTGTGTGTCCCTCACTCTCTGTGTTTCCCTCGCTCTCTGTGTGTCCCTCACTCTCTGTGTGACCCTCACTCTCTGTGTGTGTCCCTCGCTCTCTGTTTGTCCCTCAATCTGTGTGTGTGTTACTTGCTCTCTGTGTGTCCCTCGCTCTCTGGTGTGTCCCTCGCTCTCTGTGCATCCCTCGCTCTCTGTGAGTCCCTCGCTCTCTGTGTGTGTTCCTTGCTCTCTGTGTGTCCCTCGCTCTCTGTGTGAGTCCCTCGCTCTCTGTGTGACCCTCGCTCTCTGTGTGTCCCTCGCTCTCTGTGTGTCCCTCGCTCTCTGTGAGTCCCTCGTTCTCTGTGTGTCCCTCGCTCTCTGTGTGTGTCCCTCGCTCTCTGTGTGTCCCTCGCTCTCTGTGCGTCCCTCGCTCTCTGTGTGTCCCTCGCTCTCTGTGTGTCCCTCGCTCTCTGTGTGTTCTTCGCTCTCTGTGTGTACCTCACTCTCTGTGTGTCCCTCACTCTCTGTGTGTCCCTCGCTCTCTGTGTGTGTCCCTCGCTCTCAGTGTGTGTTCCTCGCTCTCTGTGCACCCCTCGCTCTCTGTGTAATTCGCTCTCTGTGTGTCCCTCGCTCTCTGTGCGTCCCTCGCTCTCTGTGTGTCCCTCGCTCTCTGTACGTCCCTCGTTCTCTGTGTGTCCCTCGCTCTCTGTGTGTCCCTTGCTCTCTGTGAGTCCCTCGCTCTCTGTGTGTTCCTCGCACTCTGTGTGTCCCTCGCTCTGTGTGTGTGTGTCTCGCTCTCTGTGCACCCCTCGCTCTCTGTGTCCTTTCGCTCTCTGTGTGTCCCTCGCTCTCTGTGCGTCCCTCGCTCTCTGTGTGTCCC
The DNA here is from genome assembly GCF_047496885.1 of Scyliorhinus torazame. Lineage (NCBI taxonomy): Eukaryota > Metazoa > Chordata > Chondrichthyes > Carcharhiniformes > Scyliorhinidae > Scyliorhinus > Scyliorhinus torazame. The sequence goes on along the minus strand of NW_027307893.1, from coordinate 313,346 downwards.
TCGCTCTCTGTGTGTCCCCCGCTCTGTGTGTGTGTCCCTCGCTCTATGTGTGTCCCTCGCTCTCTGTGTGTCCCTCGCTCTCTGTTTGTCCCCCGCTCTCTGTGTGTGTCCCTCGCTCTGTGCGTCCCTCGCTCTGTGTGTGTGTCCCTCACTCTGTGCCTCCCTCGCTCTCTGTGTGTGTCCCTCGCTCTGTGCGTCCCTCGCTCTCTGTGCGTCCCTCGCTCTCTGTGTGCCCCTCGCTCTCTGTGTGTGTCCCTCGCTCTGTGCGTCCCTCACTCTCTGTGCGTCCCTCGCTCTCTGTGCGTCCCTCGCTCTTTGTGTGTCCCTCGCACTTTGTGTGTCCCTCGCTCTCTGTGTGTCCCTCGCTCTGTGTGTCCCTCGCTCTGTGCGTCCCTCGCTCTCTGTGCGTCCCTCGCTCTCTGTGCGTCCCTTGCTCTCTGTGTCCCTCGCTCTGTGTGTCCCTCGCTCTCTGTGCGTCCCTCGCTCTCTGTGTGTCCCTCGCTCTCTGTGTATTCCTCGCTCTCTGTGTGTCCCTCACTCTCTGTGTTTCCCTCGCTCTCTGTGTGTCCCTCACTCTCTGTGTGACCCTCGCTTTCTGTGTGTGTCCCTCGCTCTCTGTGTGTCCCTCGCTCTGTGTGTGTGTTACTTGCTCTCTGTGTGTCCCTCGCACTCTGGTGTGTCCCTCGCTCTCTGTTCATCCCTCGCTCTCTGTGAGTCCCTCGCTCTCTGTGTGTGTTCCTTGCTCTCTGTGTGTCCCTCGCTCTCTGTGTGAGTCCCTCGCTCTCTGTGTGACCCTCGCTCTCTGTGTGTCCCTCGCTCTCTGTGTGTCCCTCGCTCTCTGTGTGTCCCTCGCTCTCAGTGCGTCCCTCGCTCTCTGTGTGTTCCGCGCTCTCTGTGTGTCCCTTGCTCTGTGTCCCTCGCTCTCTGTGTGTCCCTCGCTCTCTGTGTGTCCCTCGCTCTCTGTGTGTTCTTCGCTCTCTGTGTGTCCCTCGCTCTCTGAGCGTCCCTCGCTCTCTGTGTGTCCCTCGCTCTCTGTACATCCCTCGCTCTCTGTGTGTCCCTCGCTCTCTGTGTGTCCCTTGCTCTCTGTGAGTCCCTCGCTCTCTGTGTGTTCCTCGCACTCTGTGTGTCCCTCGCTCTGTGTGTGTGTGTCTCGCTCTCTGTGCACCCCTCGCTCTCTGTGTCCTTCGCTCTCTGTGTGTCCCTCGCTCTCTGTGCGTCCCTCGCTCTCTGTGTGTCCCTCGCTCTCTGTGTGTCCCCCGCTCTCTGTGTGTGTCCCTCGCTCTCTGCGTGTCCCTCGCTCTCTGTGTGTCCCTCGCTCTCTGTTTGTCACCCGCTCTCTGTGTGTGTCCCTCGCACTCTGTGTGTCCCTCGCTCTGTGCGTCCCTCGCTCTCTGTGCGTCAATCGCTCTGTGTGTGTGTCCCTCACTCTGTGCCTCCCTCGCTCTCTGTGTGTGTCCCTCGCTCTGTGCGTCCCTCGCTCTCTGTGTGTCCCTCGCTCTGTGTGTGTGTTACTTGCTCTCTGTGTGTCCCTCGCTCTCTGGTGTGTCCCTCGCTCTCTGTGCATCCCTCGCTCTCTGTGAGTCCCTCGCTCTGTGTGTGTGTTCCTTGCTCTCTGTGTGTCCCTCGCTCTCTGTGTGAGTCCCTCGCTCTCTGTGTGACCCTCGCTCTCTGTGTGTCCCTCGCTCTCTGTGTGTCCCTCGCTCTCTGTGTGTCCCTCGTTCTCTGTGTGTCCCTCGCTCTCTGTGTGTGTCCCTCGCTCTCTGTGTGTCCCTCGCTCTCTGTGTGTCCCTCGCTCTCTGTGTGTTCTTCGCTCTCTGTGTGTACCTTACTCTCTGTGTGTCCCTCACTCTCTGTGTGTCCCTCGCTCTCTGTGTGTGTTCCTCGCTCTCTGTGCACCCCTCGCTCTCTGTGTAATTCGCTCTCTGTGTGTCCCTCGCTCTCTGTGCATCCCTCGCTCTCTGTGTGTCCCTCGCTCTCTGTACGTCCCTCGCTCTCTGTGTGTCCCTCGCTCTCTGTGTGTCCCTTGCTCTCTGTGAGTCCCTCGCTCTCTGTGTATTCCTCGCACTCTGTGTGTCCCTCGCTCTGTGTGTGTGTGTCTCGCTCTCTGTGCACCCCTCGCTCTCTGTGTCCTTCGCTCTCTGTGTGTCCCTCGCTCTCTGTGCGTCCCTCGCTCTCTGTGTGTCCCTCGCTCTCTGTTTGTCCCCCGCTCTCTGTGTGTGTCCATCGCTCTCTGTGTGTCCCTCGCTCTCTGTTTGTCCCCCGCTCTCTGTGTGTGTCCCTCGCACTCTGTGTGTCCCTCGCTCTGTGCGTCCCTCGCTCTCTGTGCGTCCCTCGCTCTGTGTGTGTGTCCCTCACTCTGTGCCTCCCTCGCTCTCTGTGTGTGTCCCTCGCTCTGTGCATCCCTCGCTCTCTGTGCGTCCCTCGCTCTCTGTGTGCCCCTCGCTCTCTGTGTGTGTCCCTCGCTCTGTGCGTCCATCGCTCTCTGTGTGTCCCTCGCTCTCTGTGCGTCCATCGCTCTCTGTGCGTCCCTCGCTCTCTCTGTGTGTCCCTCGCTCTGTGCATCCCTCGCTCTCTGTGCGTCCCTCGCTCTCTGTGTGCCCCTCGCTCTCTGTGTGTCCCTAGCTCTCTGTGCGTCCATCGCTCTCTGTGCGTCCCTCGCTCTCTGTGCGTCCCTCGCTCTTTGTGTGTCCCTCGCACTTTGTGTGTCCCTCGCTCTCTGTGTGTCCCTCGCTCTGTGTGTCCCTCGCTCTGTGCGTCCCTCGCTCTCTGTGCGTCCCTCGCTCTCTGTGCGTCCCTTGCTCTCTGTGCCCCTCGCTCTGTGTGTCCCTCGCTCTCTGTGCGCCCCTCGCTCTCTGTGTGCCCCTCGCTCTGTGTGTCCCTCGCTCTCTGTGTGTCCCTCGCTCTGTGCGTCCCTCGCTCTCTCTGTGCGTCCCTCGCACTCTGTGCGTCCCTCGCTCTCTGTGCGCCCCTCGCTCTCTGTGCGCCCCTCGCTCTCTGTGTGTGCCCCTCGCTCTGTGCGTTCCTCGCTCTCTGTGTGTCCCTCGCTCTCTGTGTGTCCCTAGCTCTCTGTGCATCCCTCGCTCTCTGTGTGTCCCTCGCTCTCTGTGTGTGTCCCTCGCTCTCTGTGTGTCCCTCGCTCTCTGAGTGTGTCCCTCGCTCTCTGTGCGTCCCTCGCTCTGTGCGTCCCTCGCTCTGTGTGCGCCCATGCGCACGGTATCATTGTGGATAGCACAATTGCTTCACAGCTCCAGGGTCCCAGGTTCGATTCCGGATTGGGTCACTGTCTGTGCGGAGTCTGCACATCCTCCCCGTGTGTGCGTGTGTTTCCTCCGGGTGCTCCGGTTTCCTCCCACAGTCCAAAGATGTGCAGGTTAGGTGGATTGGCCTTGATAAATTGCCCTTTGTGTCCAAAATTGCCCTTAGTGTTGGGTGGGGTTGCTGGGTTATGGGGATAGGGTGGGGGTGTGGGCTTGCATAGGGTGTCCTTTCCAAGATCTGGAACAGACTCGACGGGCCGAATGGCCTCCTTCTGCACTTTAAATTCTCTGACAAACTGTGATCGCTCTCTTTGCGTCCGCCGCTGTCTGTATGTCCCTCGCTCTCTATATGTCCCTCGCTCTCTGTGTGTCCCTCGCTCTCTGTGTCTCTCGCTCACTCTGCGTCCCTCGCTCTCTGTGCGCCCCTCGCTCTCTGTGTGTCCCTTGCTCTGTGTGTCCCTCGCTCTCTGTGTGTCCCTCACTCTCTGTGTGTTCCTCACTCTCTGTGCGTCCCTCGCTGTCTGTATGTCCCTCGCTCTCTGTGTCCCTCGCTCTCTGTGTGTCACTCGCTCTCTATGTATTCCTCGCTCTCTGTGTGTCCCTCGCTCTCTGTGTGTGCCACTCGCTCCCTGTGTGTCCCTCGCTCTCTGTGTGTCCCTCGCTCTCTATGTATTCCTCGCTCTCTGTGTGTCCCTCACTCTCTGTGTGCCCCTCGCTCTCTGGTGTGTCCCTCGCTCTCTGTGCATCCCTCGCTCTCTGTGAGTCCCTCGCTCTCTGTGTGTGTCCCTCGCTCTGTGCGTCCCTCGCTCTCTGTGCGTCCCTCGCTCTCTGTGTGCCCCTCGCTCTCTGTGTGTGTCCCTCGCTCTGTGCGTCCCTCACTCTCTGTGCGTCCCTCGCTCTCTGTGCGTCCCTCGCTCTTTGTGTGTCCCTCGCACTTTGTGTGTCCCTCGCTCTCTGTGTGTCCCTCGCTCTGTGTGTCCCTCGCTCTGTGCGTCCCTCGCTCTCTGTGCGTCCCTCGCTCTCTGTGCGTCCCTTGCTCTCTGTGTCCCACGCTCTGTGTGTCCCTCGCTCTCTGTGCGTCCCTCGCTCTCTGTGTGTCCCTCGCTCTCTGTGTATTCCTCGCTCTCTGTGTGTCCCTCACTCTCTGTGTTTCCCTCGCTCTCTGTGTGTCCCTCACTCTCTGTGTGTCCCTCGCTCTCTGTATGTGTCCCTCGCTCTCTGTGTGTCCCTCGCTCTGTGTGTGTGTTACTTGCTCTCTGTGTGTCCCTCGCACTCTGGTGTGTCCCTCGCTCTCTGTTCATCCCTCGCTCTCTGTGAGTCCCTCGCTCTCTGTGTGTGTTCCTTGCTCTCTGTGTGTCCCTCGCTCTCTGTGTGAGTCCCTCGCTCTCTGTGTGACCCTCGCTCTCTGTGTGTCCCTCGCTCTCTGTGTGTCCCTCGCTCTCTGTGTGTCCCTCGCTCTCAGTGCGTCCCTCGCTCTCTGTGTGTTCCGCGCTCTCTGTGTGTCCCTTGCTCTCTGTGTCCCTCGCTCTCTGTGTGTCCCTCGCTCTCTGTGTGTCCCTCGCTCTCTGTGTGTTCTTCGCTCTCTGTGTGTACCTCGCTCTCTGTGTGTCCCTCACTCTCTGTGTGTCCCTCGCTCTCTGTGTGTGTCCCTCGCTCTCTGTGTGTGTCCCTCGCTCTCTGTGTGTGTTCCTCGCTCTCTGTGAACCCCTGGCTCTCTGTGTAATTCGCTCTCTGTGTGTCCCTCGCTCTCTGAGCGTCCCTCGCTCTCTGTGTGTCCCTCGCTCTCTGTACATCCCTCGCTCTCTGTGTGTCCCTCGCTCTCTGTGTGTCCCTTGCTCTCTGTGAGTCCCTCGCTCTCTGTGTGTTCCTCGCACTCTGTGTGTCCCTCGCTCTGTGTGTGTGTGTCTCGCTCTCTGTGCACCCCTCGCTCTCTGTGTCCTTCGCTCTCTGTGTGTCCCTCGCTCTCTGTGCGTCCCTCGCTCTCTGTGTGTCCCTCGCTCTCTGTGTGTCCCCCGCTCTCTGTGTGTGTCCCTCGCTCTCTGCGTGTCCCTCGCTCTCTGTGTGTCCCTCGCTCTCTGTTTGTCACCCGCTCTCTGTGTGTGTCCCTCGCACTCTGTGTGTCCCTCGCTCTGTGCGTCCCTCGCTCTCTGTGCGTCAATCGCTCTGTGTGTGTGTCCCTCACTCTGTGCCTCCCTCGCTCTCTGTGTGTGTCCCTCGCTCTGTGCGTCCCTCGCTCTCTGTGTGTCCCTCGCTCTGTGTGTGTGTTACTTGCTCTCTGTGTGTCCCTCGCTCTCTGGTGTGTCCCTCGCTCTCTGTGCATCCCTCGCTCTCTGTGAGTCCCTCGCTCTGTGTGTGTGTTCCTTGCTCTCTGTGTGTCCCTCGCTCTCTGTGTGAGTCCCTCGCTCTCTGTGTGACCCTCGCTCTCTGTGTGTCCCTCGCTCTCTGTGTGTCCCTCGCTCTCTGTGTGTCCCTCGTTCTCTGTGTGTCCCTCGCTCTCTGTGTGTGTCCCTCGCTCTCTGTGTGTCCCTCGCTCTCTGTGTGTCCCTCGCTCTCTGTGTGTTCTTCGCTCTCTGTGTGTACCTTACTCTCTGTGTGTCCCTCACTCTCTGTGTGTCCCTCGCTCTCTGTGTGTGTTCCTCGCTCTCTGTGCACCCCTCGCTCTCTGTGTAATTCGCTCTCTGTGTGTCCCTCGCTCTCTGTGCATCCCTCGCTCTCTGTGTGTCCCTCGCTCTCTGTACGTCCCTCGCTCTCTGTGTGTCCCTCGCTCTCTGTGTGTCCCTTGCTCTCTGTGAGTCCCTCGCTCTCTGTGTGTTCCTCGCACTCTGTGTGTCCCTCGCTCTGTGTGTGTGTGTCTCGCTCTCTGTGCACCCCTCGCTCTCTGTGTCCTTCGCTCTCTGTGTGTCCCTCGCTCTCTGTGCGTCCCTCGCTCTCTGTGTGTCCCTCGCTCTCTGTTTGTCCCCCGCTCTCTGTGTGTGTCCATCGCTCTCTGTGTGTCCCTCGCTCTCTGTGTGTCCCTCGCTCTCTGTTTGTCCCCCGCTCTCTGTGTGTGTCCCTCGCACTCTGTGTGTCCCTCGCTCTGTGCGTCCCTCGCTCTCTGTGCGTCCCTCGCTCTGTGTGTGTGTCCCTCACTCTGTGCCTCCCTCGCTCTCTGTGTGTGTCCCTCGCTCTGTGCATCCCTCGCTCTCTGTGCGTCCCTCGCTCTCTGTGTGCCCCTCGCTCTCTGTGTGTGTCCCTCGCTCTGTGCGCCCCCGCTCTCTGTGTGTCCCTCGCTCTCTGTGCGTCCATCGCTCTCTGTGCGTCCCTCGCTCTCTGTGTGTGTCCCTCGCTCTGTGCATCCCTCGCTCTCTGTGCGTCCCTCGCTCTCTGTGTGCCCCTCGCTCTCTGTGTGTCCCTAGCTCTCTGTGCGTCCATCGCTCTCTGTGCGTCCCTCGCTCTCTGTGCGTCCCTCGCTCTTTGTGTGTCCCTCGCACTTTGTGTGTCCCTCGCTCTCTGTGTGTCCCTCGCTCTGTGTGTCCCTCGCTCTGTGCGTCCCTCGCTCTCTGTGCGTCCCTCGCTCTCTGTGCGTCCCTTGCTCTCTGTGCCCCTCGCTCTGTGTGTCCCTCGCTCTCTGTGCGCCCCTCGCTCTCTGTGTGCCCCTCGCTCTGTGTGTCCCTCGCTCTCTGTGTGTCCCTCGCTCTGTGCGTCCCTCGCTCTCTCTGTGCGTCCCTCGCACTCTGTGCGTCCCTCGCTCTCTGTGCGCCCCTCGCTCTCTGTGCGCCCCTCGCTCTCTGTGTGTGCCCCTCGCTCTGTGCGTTCCTCGCTCTCTGTGTGTCCCTCGCTCTCTGTGTGTCCCTAGCTCTCTGTGCATCCCTCGCTCTCTGTGTGTCCCTCGCTCTCTGTGTGTGTCCCTCGCTCTCTGTGTGTCCCTCGCTCTCTGAGTGTGTCCCTCGCTCTCTGAGTGTGTCCCTCGCTCTCTGTGCGTCCCTCGCTCTGTGCGTCCCTCGCTCTGTGTGCGCCCATGCGCACGGTATCATTGTGGATAGCACAATTGCTTCACAGCTCCAGGGTCCCAGGTTCGATTCCGGATTGGGTCACTGTCTGTGCGGAGTCTGCACATCCTCCCCGTGTGTGCGTGTGTTTCCTCCGGGTGCTCCGGTTTCCTCCCACAGTCCAAAGATGTGCAGGTTAGGTGGATTGGCCTTGATAAATTGCCCTTTGTGTCCAAAATTGCCCTTAGTGTTGGGTGGGGTTGCTGGGTTATGGGGATAGGGTGGGGGTGTGGGCTTGCATAGGGTGTCCTTTCCAAGATCTGGAACAGACTCGACGGGCCGAATGGCCTCCTTCTGCACTTTAAATTCTCTGACAAACTGTGATCGCTCTCTTTGCGTCCGCCGCTGTCTGTATGTCCCTCGCTCTCTATATGTCCCTCGCTCTCTGTGTGTCCCTCGCTCTCTGTGTCTCTCGCTCACTCTGCGTCCCTTGCTCTCTGTGCGCCCCTCGCTCTCTGTGTGTCCCTTGCTCTGTGTGTCCCTCGCTCTCTGTGTGTCCCTCACTCTCTGTGTGTTCCTCACTCTCTGTGCGTCCCTCGCTGTCTGTATGTCCCTCGCTCTCTGTGTCCCTCGCTCTCTGTGTGTCACTCGCTCTCTATGTATTCCTCGGTCTCTGTGTGTCCCTCGCTCTCTGTGTGTGCCACTCGCTCCCTGTGTGTCCCTCGCTCTCTGTGTGTCCCTCGCTCTCTATGTATTCCTCGCTCTCTGTGTGTCCCTCACTCTCTGTGTGCCCCTCGCTCTCTGGTGTGTCCCTCGCTCTCTGTGCATCCCTCGCTCTCTGTGAGTCCCTCGCTCTCTGTGTGTGTTCCTTGCTCTCTGTGTGTCCCTCGCTCTCTGTGTGAGTCCCTCGCTCTCTGTGTGACCCTCGCTCTCTGTGTGTTCCTCGCTCTCTGTGCGTCCCTCGCTCTCTGTGTGTCCCTCGCTCTCTGTGTGAGTCCCTCGCTCTCAGTGTGTCCCTCGCTCTCTGTACGTGTCCCTCGCTCTCTGTGTGTCCCTCGCTCTGTGTGTGTGTTACTTGCTCTCTGTGTGTCCCTCGCTCTCTGGTGTGTCCCTCGCTCTCTGTGCATCCCTCGCTCTCTGTGAGTCCCTCGCTCTCTGTGTGTGTTCCTTGCTCTCTGTGTGTCCCTCGCTCTCTGTGTGAGTCCCTCGCTCTCTGTGTGACCCTCGCTCTCTGTGTGTCCCTCGCTCTCTGTGTGTGTCCCTCGCTCTCTGTGTGTCCCTCGCTCTCTGTGCGTCCCTAGCTATCTGTGTGTTCCTCGCTCTCTGTGCGTCCCTCGCTCTCTGTGTGTCCCTCGCTCTCTGTGTGAGTCCCTCGCTCTCTGTGTGTCCCTCGTTCTCTGTGTGTCCCTCGCTCTCTGTGTGTGTCCCTCGCTCTCTGTGTGTCCCTCGCTCTCTGTGCGTCCCTAGCTCTCTGTGTGTTCCTCGCTCTCTGTGCGTCCCTCGCTCTCTGTGTGTCACTTGCTCTCTGTGTCCCTCGCTCTCTGTGTGTCCCTCGCTCTCTGTGTGCCCCTCGCTCTCTGGTGTCCCTCGCCCTCTGTGTGTCCCTCACTCTCTGTGTGTCCCTCACTCTCTGTGCACCCCTCGTTTTCTGTGCCATCGCTCTCTGTGTGTCCCTCGCTCTCTGTGTGTCCCTCGCTCTCTGTGTGTTCTTCGCTCTCTGTGTGTCCCTCGCTCTCTGTGTGTTCTTCGCTCTCTGTGTGTACCTCACGCTCTGTGTGTCCCTCACTCTCTGTGTGTCCCTCGCTCTCTGTGTGTGTTCCTCGCTCTCTGTGCACCCCTCGCTCTCTGTGTAATTCGCTCTCTGTGTGTCCCTCGCTCTCTGTGCATCCCTCGCTCTCTGTGTGTCCCTCGCTCTCTGTACGTCCCTCGCTCTCTGTGTGTCCCTCGCTCTCTGTGTGTCCCTTGCTCTCTATGAGTCCCTCGCTCTCTGTGAGTCCCTCGCTCTCTGTGTGTTCCTCGCACTCTGTGTGTCCCTCGCTCTGTGTGTGTGTGTCTCGCTCTCTGTGCACCCCTCGCTCTCTGTGTCCTTCGCTCTCTGTGCGTCCCTCGCTCTCTGTGTGTCCCTCGCTCTCTGTTTGTCCCCCGCTCTCTGTGTGTGTCCCTCGCACTCTGTGTGTCCCTCGCTCTGTGCGTCCCTCGCTCTCTGTGCGTCCCTCGCTCTGTGTGTGTGTCCCTCACTCTGTGCCTCCCTCGCTCTCTGTGTGTGTCCCTCGCTCTGTGCATCCCTCGCTCTCTGTGCGTCCCTCGCCCTCTGTGTGCCCCTCGCTCTCTGTGTGTGTCCCTCGCTCTGTGCGTCCATCGCTCTCTGTGCGTCCCTCGCTCTCTGTGTGTCCCTCGCTCTGTGCGTGTCCCTCGCTCTCTGTGCACCCTCGCTGTCTGTTTGTCCCCCGCTCTGTGTGTGAGTCCCTCGCTCTGTGCGTCCCTCGCTCTCTGTGCGTCCCTCGCTCTGTGTGTGTGTCCCTCACTCTGTGCCTCCCTCGCTCTCTGTGTGTGTCCCTCGCTCTGTGCGTCCCTCGCTCTCTGTGCGTCCCTCGCTCTCTGTGTGCCCCTCGCTCTGTGTGTGTGTCCCTCGCTCTGTGCGTCCCTCGCTCTCTGTGCGTCCCTCGCTCTCTGTGCGTCCCTCGCTCTTTGTGTGTCCCTCGCACTTTGTGTGTCCCTCGCTCTCTGTGTGTCCCTCGCTCTGTGTGTCCCTCGCTCTGTGCGTCCCTCGCTCTCTGTGCGTCCCTCGCTCTCTGTGTGTCCCTCGCTCTCTGTGTGTCCCTCGCTCTGCGCGTCCCTCGCTCTCTCTGTGCGTCCCTCGCACTCTGTGCGCCCCTCGCTCTCTGTGTGTGCCCCTCGCTCTGTGCGTTCCTCGCTCTCTGTGTGTCCCTCGCTCTCTGTGTGTCCCTCACTCTCTGTGTTTCCCTCGCTCTCTGTGTGTCCCTCACTCTCTGTGTGACCCTCACTCTCTGTGTGTGTCCCTCGCTCTCTGTTTGTCCCTCGATCCGTGTGTGTGTCCCTCGCTCTCTGTGCATCCCTCGCTCTCTGTGAGTCCCTCGCTCTCTGTGTGTGTTCCTTGCTCTCTGTGTGTCCCTCGCTCTCTGTGTGAGTCCCTCACTCTCTGTGTGACCCTCGCTCTCTGTGTGTCCCTCGCTCTCTGTGTGTCCCTCGCTCTCTGTGTGTCCCTCGTTCTCTGTGTGTCCCTCGCTCTCTGTGTGTGTCCCTCGCTCTCTGTGTGTCCCTCGCTCTCTGTGCGTCCCTAGCTCTCTGTGTGTTCCTCGCTCTCTGTGTGTCCCTTGCTCTCTGTGTCCCTCGCTCTCTGTGTGTCCCTCGCTCTCTGTGTGTCCCTCGCTCTCTGTGTGTCCCTCGCTCTCTGTGTGTTCTTCGCTCTCTGTGTGTACCTCACTCTCTGTGTGTCCCTCGCTCTCTGTGTGTTCCTCGCTCTCTGTGCACCCCTCGCTCTCTGTGTAATTCGCTCTCTGTGTATCCCTCGCTCTCTGTGCGTCCCTCGCTCTCTGTGTGTCCCTCGCTCTCTGTGTGTCCCTTGCTCTGTGTGTGTGTGTCTCGCTCTCTGTGCACCCCTCGCTCTCTGTGTCCTTCGCTCTCTGTGTGTCCCTCGCTCTCTGTGCGTCCCTCGCTCTCTGTGTGTCCCTCGCTCTCTGTGTGTCCCCCGCTCTCTGTGTGTGTCCCTCGCTCTCTGTGTGTCCCTCGCTCTCTGTGTGTCCCTCGCTCTCTGTTTGTCCCCCGCTCTGTGTGTGAGTCCCTCGCTCTGTGCGTCCCTCGCTCTCTGTGCGTCCCTCGCTCTGTGTGTGTGTCCCTCACTCTGTGCCTCCCTCGCTCTCTGTGTGTGTCCCTCGCTCTGTGCGTCCCTCGCTCTCTGTGCGTCCCTCGCTCTCTGTGTGCCCCTCGCTCTCTGTGTGTGTCCCTCGCTCTGTGCGTCCCTCGCTCTCTGTGCGTCCCTCGCTCTCTGTGCGTCCCTCGCTCTCTGTGCGTCCCTCGCTCTTTGTGTGTCCCTCGCACTTTGTGTGTCCCTCGCTCTCTGTGTGTCCCTCGCTCTGTGTGTCCCTCGCTCTGTGCGTCCCTCGCTCTCTGTGCGTCCCTCGCTCTCTGTGTGTCCCTCGCTCTCTGTGTATTCCTCGCTCTCTGTGTGTCCCTCACTCTCTGTGTTTCCCTCGCTCTCTGTGTGTCCCTCACTCTCTGTGTGACCCTCGCTCTCTGTGTGTGTCCCTCGCTCTCGGTGTGTCCCTCGCTCTGTGTGTGTGTTACTTGCTCTCTGTGTGTCCCTCGCTCTCTGGTGTGTCCCTCGCTCTCTGTGCATCCCTCGCTCTCTGTGAACCCCTCGCTCTCTGTGTAATTCGCTCTCTGTGTGTCCCTCGCGCTCTGTGCGTCCCTCGCTCTCTGTGTGTCCCTCGCTCTCTGTACGTCCCTCGCTCTCTGTGTGTCCCTCGCTCTCTGTGTGTCCCTTGCTCTCTGTGAGTCCCTCGCTCTCTGTGTGTTCCTCGCACTCTGTGTGTCCCTCGCTCTGTGCGTCCCTCGCTCTCTGTGTGCCCCTCGCTCTCTGTGTGCCCCTCGCTCTCTGTGTGTGTCCTTTGCTCTGTGCGTCCCTCGCTCTCTGTGCGTCCCTCGCTCTCTGTGCGTCCCTCGCTCTTTGTGTATCCCTCGCACTTTGTGTGTCCCTCGCTCTCTGTGTGTCCCTCGCTCTGTGTGTCCCTCGCTCTGTGCGTCCCTCGCTCTCTGTGCGTCCCTCGCTCTCTGTGCGTCCCTTGCTCTCAGTGTCCCTCGCTCTGTCTGTCCCTCGCTCTCTGTGCGCCCCTCGCTCTCTGTGTGCCCCTCGCTCTGTGTGTCCATCGCTCTCTGTGTGTCCCTCGCTCTGTGTGTCCCTCGGTCTCTCTGTGCGTCCCTCGCACTCTGTGCGTCCCTCGCTCTCTGTGCGCCCCTCGCTCTCTGTGTGTGCCCCTCGCTCTGTGCGTTCCTCGCTCTCTGTGTGTCCCTCGCTCTCTGTGAGTCCCTCGCTCTCTGTGTGTGTTCCTTGCTCTCTGTGTGTCCCTCGCTCTCTGTGTGAGTCCCTCGCTCTCTGTGTGTCCCTCGTCCTCTGTGTGTCCCTCGCTCTCTGTGTGTGTCCCTCGCTCTCTGTGTGTCCCTCGCTCTCTGTGTGTCCCTCGCTCTCTGTGTGTTTTCGCTCTCTGTGTGTCCCTCGCTCTCTGTGTGTTCTTCGCTCTCTGTGTGTACCTCACTCTCTGTGTGTCCCTCACTCTCTGTGTGTCCCTCGCTCTCTGTGTGTGTTCCTCGCTCTCTGTGCACCCCTCGCTCTCTGTGTAATTCGCTCTCTGAGTGTCCCTCGCTCTCTGTGCATCCCTCGCTCTCTGTGTGTCCCTCGCTCTCTGTACGTCCCTCGCTCTCTGTGTGTCCCTCGCTCTCTGTGTGTCCCTTGCTCTCTGTGAGTCCCTCGCTCTCTGTGTGTTCCTCGCACTCTGTGTGTCCCTCGCTCTGTGTGTGTGTGTCTCGCTCTCTGTGCACCCCTCGCTCTCTGTGTCCTTCGCTCTCTGTGTGTCCCTCGCTCTCTGTGCGTCCCTCGCTCTCTGTGTGTCCCTCGCTCTCTGTTTGTCCCCCGCTCTCTGTGTGTGTCCCTCGCTCTCTGTGTGTCCCTCGCTCTCTGTGTGTCCCTCGCTCTCTGTGTGTCCCTCGCTTGCTGTGTGTTCCTCGCTCTCTGTGTGTCCCTCGCTCTCTGTGTGTGTCCCTCGTTCTGTGTGTGTCCCTCGCTCTCTGTGTGTGTCCCTCGTTCTCTGTGTGTGTCCCTCGTTCTGTGTGTGTCCCTCGCTCTCTGTGTGTCCCTCGCTCTTTGTGTGTCCCTCGCTCTCGGTGTGTCCCTCGCTCTCTGTGTGTCCCTCGCTCTCTATGTATCCCTCGATCTCTGTGTGTCCGTCGCTCTATGTGCGTCCCTCGCTCTCTGTGTGTCCCTCGCTCTCTGTGTGTCCCTCGCTCTCTGTGTGTGCCTCGCTCTCTGTGCGTCCCTCGCTCTCTGTTTGTCCCTCGCACTCTGTTTGTCCCTCGTTCTCTGTGCGTCCCTCGCTCTCTGTGC
>NW_027307892.1:300000-416000 GCF_047496885.1 Scyliorhinus torazame | reverse complement strand
TGGAGGTCTGCAGGGTACTCAATGGCAACCTTTTCAGGCTGGTATCAGCCGAGGTATAACACACCCCATAGGCCGCCCGTCCTCCTCCTCACTAATATCACTGGGAAAGGGGCCCCCAAGGGCCGCATATGCCTATACAAGAGTCTGGCTGGTGGGGAAGAAGTAGGTAATAGCTCCTGCACACGCTCTTTCAACATCCCCCAGAGCTCCTACTTCTCACACCTTAAAGGACTTAAGAACGTGACAGGGAAAGGTAACTTTGCTGTTAGCCTACAAGGAGAAGGGATAGCCCACGATACGTCATATAATGGGACATACTTGAAATGAAAATCGCTTATTGTCACGAGTAGGCTTCAATGAAGTTACTGTGAAAAGCCCCTAGTCGCCACATTCCGGCGCCTGTTCGGGGAGGCTGGTACGGGAATTGAACCGTGCTGCTGGCCTGCTTTAAAAGCCAGCGATTTAGCCCAGTGTGCTAAACCAGCCCCTACTTTATCTTCGGGTACAGGGCCTACCCCTGGTTACCTGTCAGCTGGTCAGGATCTATGTTATTTAGGATTCGTGGTGCCCTATATCTATCACTCACCCTCACTTCTGAGAAAGCTTGCGCATTCCCGAGACAGGAGAGCCGTCCCAGAAACAGAGCGTTTCTTTGTCATTTTGTTCCCACCACCTGGAGCAGGAAAACTAGCCCGGGAATCAATAAACTTGGCAGCAGCTTGAGAGGTGACAGCAAATAGCACTGCAGGGGCATTGGACAAAATCATGGCCAAAATGGTTGCCACGCGAACAATAGCCCTACAAAATAGGATTTCCCACTGGCAGAAAAAGGAGGAATGTGCGCCCTAATAGGGTCAGAATGCTGCACCTATAAACCAGACGCCTCAGAAAAAAACCTAGCTGCACACATCAGAAAGGAGGCAGCAAAATACATGATGGGCCTCCATGGGGAGGTTGGGATAATTGGCTGGAAGATTTGTTAGGAGGCCTGCACAAGCCCATATTGCAAGGCATTACCCGAATAATGGGGCGAGGCATTTGCATCTGCTTCCTTGGAATCGCCAGAAAGGGTTGCTGCCGCATGGCAAACACGAGCATAGATCCCCTGCCCACCATAATGGCCCTAACTGCTGAAGACCCGTACCGAACTGAACTGAAAAGGATGATGCCAGATAATGTTGCCATAAAATATGTGACAAAAGGAGGGAATGTGGAAACCTAACATGGCCGTTTGCAGCCCCATGGGATGTAAATTGCTTTAGCTACCTCATTGATTCAGTCAGCAGACAGATGGCCCCTTGCAAATTGCTGACATTGTCTGGAGTTTCATCGATTTCTTGACAAAATCAACCCATTTTGTATTGTGACACCCCCACACCGTGATCTATAACTGTATCAGCGAGGCCAGTGATGTCAGTCAATTACCACGGCTTTTGTATTGTTAATATATATTCATCTCCGTAGAATTACTGCAGAAGGCATTGACGCTATCTGATCACCTCGCCTTTGTACCGGAATTGTACCTTTGTCTCTGTGTCAGCCAACAGAAAGGCTCAGCAATTATCAATGTATTACCTGTGGGGGGGGGGGGGGTCCTTTGTGCATAAATGTCTTTACTTCCCTCACGTTTGGCAGAGTGGGCCTGGCTGCGACCTTTGTTTGTACAGTTCTCGCTCCCCTTGATCAAGTCTAAATCGTTAAAAGCATTAACTGTGTTGTTATCTGTTCCACTCTTTTAGTCTAAAAGTCTTACTCAGATGTTGATGTTTTCGACAGATGGCACGGGGAGGGGGAGGTGTCTGGAGAGATGGGCAAAGGGGCCAGAGGTCAGCCTGCATTGCGGAAGAAAGTGACAGAGGCATCATAATGTTTGTGCAAAATGGAGTTTAATATGTTTTACAATAACCCACTCCCTCACCCCAATCCCCCCTCCCCACTCGCTACCTACCCCCACATCCCCTCCCCACCTGGTGCCCTCAGTGACCCCCAATGTGCTTTGCCCTCCTAGCTTTACCCCTACGTCTTGCTGTTTCCCCAGGATGCACATCTGAAGTGAAGGCAGCCACTGCTTACCTCATCCTGTGCCCATCGATGCCCCTGGCGGGCGTCCCCTGGGGGCTATGAGGCCGGAGGGCCCCGGCTCACTTGTCGACGGCACATGCACAGCCGTGGCGCCCTGTCCCGTGTGCTGACCCAGAGACGCGGCCTCATCAGAAGGGTGGAGCACGGAGGAGCTGGTGGCTGTCGTGTTCGGTACACTGGTACAACACTGGCTGCAACTGGATGCAGCTTATATCAAAAAGATACTCCAGTCCTTGGAGTTAGTTCAATCAGGTTTATTGAACAATAGCACAGTTAGCTCACTTCTCTGTGAGTTCGACTCTCTGCTAATTTAAGTGTGGTTACTCTGTCTGACTGAACCAGACTAGCTCTGAGCCACGTGGTGGAGGTGTGAGATTGTAACAACGCCCTTGACTGACTCTCGAGATGTTCATCAGTGGAAAGAGGCGGAGTGTGAGGGCCTTGTGTCTTTTCAGTCGGATCCCACCCCTGAGTGTCCTGCCTGCTTATTGGTCATGTCCTGTTCTCTGTGTCCATTAGCTGCTTGTCTGTGCCTGCCTGTATATCATTATGTGTGTGTCTGCACATCATGACAGTGGCCACCGTCGCCGCCCCACGGGACGAGTCCGGGTTGGCACCCAGTGCCCGCTTCCCCGGTCGGTGCCCATAGGGCCCTGGGGTTCACCTTGGTGGAGGAGCAGCTGGTTCGAGACGCGGCTGCCCTTGCATCGTCTGGCTGTGCCAGCCCGGGCAGCTCCCTGATGGCTGCACGCGCTCGGCGATGCTCCTCAGTGACTGGGACACACCTCGCAGTGACCGGGCCACGCTCTGCGGTGCCTCAGCCATGCCCACATGGGACTGGGACATGTCCCGCAGAACCCCATCTAGGTCAGCCTGGTACTGGATCACATCCCCCAGCAAAGCGGACATTCTGCTGAGACAACAAACAAATAACAAAGAAAAGTACAGCACAGGAACAGGCCCTTCGGCCCTCCAAGCCCGTGCCGACCATGCTGCCCGACTAAACTACAATCTTCTACACTTCCTGGGTCCGTATCCCTCTATTCCCATCCTATTCATGTATTTGTCAAGATGCCCCTTAAATGTCACTATCGTCCCTGCTTCCACCACCTCCTCCGGCAGCGAGTTCCAGGTACCCACTACCCTCTGCATAAAAAACTTGCCTCGTACATCTACTCTAAACCTTGCCCCTCTCACCTTCAACCTATGCCCCCTAGTAATTGACCCCTCCACCCTGGGGAAAAGCCTCTGACTATCCACTCTGTCTATGCCCCTCATAATTTTGTAGACCTCTATCAGGTCTCCCCTCAACCTCCTTCATTCCAGTGAGAACAAACCGAGTTTATTCAACCGCTCCTCATAGCTAATGCCCTCCGTACCAGGCAACATTCTGGTAAATCTCTTCTGCACCCTCTCTAAAGCCTCCACGTCCTTCTGGCAGTGTGGCGACCAGAATTGAACACTATACTCCAAGTGTGGCCTAACTAAGGTTCTATACAGCTGCAACATGACTTGCCAATTCTTATACTCAATGCCCCGGCCAATGAAGGCAAGCATGCCGTATGCCTTCTTGACTACCTTCTCCACCTGTGTTGCCCCTTTCAATGACCTGTGGACCTGTACTCCTAGATCTCTTTGACTTTCAATACTCTTGAGGGTTCTACCATTCACTGTATATTCCCTACCTCCATTAGACCTTCCAAAATGCATTACCTCACATTTGTCCGGATTAAACTCCATCTGCCATCTCTCCGCCCAAGTCTCCAAACAATCTAAATCCTGCTGTATCCTCTGACAGTCCTCATCGCTATCTGCAATTCCACCAACCTTTGTGTCGTCTGCAAACTTACTAATCAGACCAGTTACATTTTCCTCCAAATCATTTATATATACTACAAAGAGCAAAGGTCCCAGCACTGATCCCTGTGGAACACCACTAGTCACAGCCCTCCAATTAGGAAAGCATCCCTCCATTACTACTCTCTGCCTTCTATGGCCTAGCCAGTTCTGTATCCACCTTGCCAGTTCACCCCTGATCCCGTGTGACTTCACCTTTTGTACTAGTCTACCATGAGGGACCTTGTCAAAGGCCTTACTGAAGTCCATATAGACAACATCTACTGCCCTACCTGCATCAATCATCTTTGTGACCTCCTCGAAAAACTCTATCAAGTTAGTGAGACACGACCTCCCCTTCACAAAACCGTGCTGCCTCTCACTAATACGTCCATTTGCTTCCAAATGGGAGTAGATCCTGTCTCGAAGAATTCTCTCCAGTAATTTCCCTACCACTGAAGTAAGGCTCACCGGCCTGTAGTTCCCGGGATTATCCTTGCTACCCTTCTTAAACAGAGGAACAACATTGGCTATTCTCCAGTCCTCCGGGACATCCCCTGAAGACAGCGAGGATCCAAAGATTTCTGTCAAGGTCTCAGCAATTTCCACTCCAGCCTCTTTCAGTATTCTGGGGCAGATCCCATCAGGCCCTGGGGACTTATCTACCTTAATATTTTTTAAGACACCCAACACCTCGTCTTTTTGGATCACAATGTGACCCAGGCTATCTACACCCCCTTCTCCAGACTCAACATCTACCAATTCCTTCTCTTTGGTGAATACTGATGCAAAGTATTCATTTAGTACCTCGCCCATTTCCTCTGGCTCCACACATAGATTCCCTTGCCTATCCTTCAGTGGGCCAACCCTTTCCCTGGCTACCCTCTTGCTTTTTGTGTACGTGTAAAAAGCCTCAGGATTTTCCTTAAACCTATTTGCCAATGAATTTTCGTGACCCCTTCTAGCCCTCCTGACTCCTTGCTTAAGTTCCTTCCTACTTTCCTTATATTCAACGCAGGCTTCGTCTGTTCCCAGCCTTTTAGCCCTGACAAATGCCTCCTTTTTCTTTTTGACGAGGCCTACAATATCACTCGTCATCCAAGGTTCCCGAAAATTGCCGTATTTATCTTTCTTCCTCACAGGAACATGCCGGTCCTGTATTCCTTTCAACTGCCACTTGAAAGCCTCCCACATGTCAGATGTTGATTTGCCCTCAAACATCCGCCCCCAATCTATGTTCTTCAGTTCCCGCCTAATATTGTTATAATTAGCCTTCCCCCAATTTAGCACATTCATCCTCGGACCACTCTTATCCTTGTCCACCAGTACTTTAAAACTTACTGAATTGTGGTCACTGTTACCGAAATGCTCCCCTACTGAAACATCTACCACCTGGCCGGGCTCATTCCCCAATACCAGGTCCAGTACCGCCCCTTCCCGAGTTGGACTGTCTACATATTGTTTTAAGAAGCCCTCCTGGATGCTCCTTACAAACTCCACCCCGTCTAAGCCCCTGGCACTAAGTGAGTCCCAGTCAATATTGGGGAAGTTGAAGTCTCCCATCACCACAACCCTGTTGTTTTTACTCTTTTCCAAAATCTGTCTACCTATCTGCTCCTCTATCTCCCGCTGGCTGTTGGGAGGCCTGTAGTATACCCCCAACATTGTGACTGCACCCTTCCTATTCCTGATCTCTACCCATATAGCCTCACTGCCCTCTGAGGTGTCCTCCCGCAGTACAGCTGTGATATTCAGACCCTCAGCCACGTCCATCACTGACCGGGAGACGCCTTGGACACCTTCACTCATGGTGCCAACGTCATGCACCAGGCCCCCCACTGCGGTCGCCACCCTGTCAGTGTTGGTCTCGGTGCCACGTATTGCCGGCGACATCTCCTGTGCCCGTAGCCCCTGAGACTCCTCCAAGCGGCTATAGATCAGCTGGAGTGACGCTGAATCTGCCTCCACCAGATGTGCATCATCAGCAGTGTGGTGCTCACCAGATGGTGCTCCAGGGGCCTGACCACTAAGTCCCACTGAGATGTGTGTATCTGCGCTGGTGGAGGGTGGGGATGACAGCTATAATGGTTGCACCCTCAGAGCTCCCCTCCAAGGTGTTCTCCTCGGAGTCAGGAGAGGCTCGGCTGGAGGACCTGCAGGAGAATGGACATGTGGTCAGTGGGAGGGAAGCGTCAGTCAGTAAGGGTCGGCACGGTAGCACAGTGGTTAACACTGGTGTTTCATAGTTCCCTGGTCCCAGGTTCGATTCCCCGTTGGGTCACTGTCTGTGCGGAGTCTGCACGCTCTCCTCGAGTCTGCGTGGGTTTCCTCCGGGTGCTCCGGTTTCCTCCCACAGTCCAAAGATGCGCAGGTTAGGTGGATTGGCCATGATAAATTATCTTAAGTGTCCAAAAAGGTTAGGTGGGGTTACTGGGTTACGGGGATAGGAGGTGTGGGCCAGTGCAGACTTGATGGGCCGAACGGCCTCCATCTGCACTGTAAATTCTATGCAAGGCAATCACTACTCCTGTTTGACAGGTCCCCCGGGTGAAGCCCGCTGGTTTCTCACCTCTCCGGCGTCTGCCAGCCTCCGCGTGGGTGACCGTCCTGTCCTCGGCCACACCGATCACCTCCAGGGCCCGCTCCTCAAAGGAGGTGAGGATTCATATGTACGGCATCCCACTGCCAGTCTGGGCCCTCTCCTACCGATTGCGGGAGACCTTTTCCTGCTCGGTCACAGAGAAGGCACACGCGTGGGACACAGTGGTGGCAGAGGGGGTGTGAAGGCAGGGTTTGAAGGGATTGAGGGGGAAGGCGGTAGGGCTGAGGGTGGCATAGGGAGATGGGGGGTGGATACTCACTTGGCGGGGTGAGGGGGAGCGTTGGTGACTACTCGTTTGTGCTAATCGGTGCAGGTCGTTGATGGGGACAGTGTAGAGGGAGCTTCATCCTGTATCTAACCCCGTGCTGTACCTGTCCTGGGAGTGTTTGATGGGGACAGTGTAGAGGGAGCTTTACTCTGTATCTAACCCCGTGCTGTATCTGTCCTGGGAGTGTTTGATGGGGACAGTGTAGAGAGATCTTTATTCAGTGTCTAACCCTTGTTCAAGAAGGGGAGTAGAGACAACCCCGGAAACTATAGAGTGATTTAGCAGTTTGGATCAGAAATTGGCGAGCTGGAAGAAGACAAAGGGTGGTGGTTGATGGGAAATGTTCAGACTGGAGTCCAGTTACTAGTGGTGTACCACAAGGATCTGTTTTGGGGCCATTGCTGTTTGTCATTTTTATAAATGACCTGGAGGAGGGCGTAGAAGGGTGGGTGAGTAAATTTCCAGATGACACTAAAGTCGGTGGAGTTGTGGACAGTGCAGAAAGATGTTACAAGTTACAGAGGGACATAGATAAGCTGCAGCGCTGGGCTGAGAGGCGGCAAATGGAGTTTATTGCAGAAAAGTGTGAGGTGATTCATTTTGGAAGGAATAACAGGAAGACAGAGTACTGGGCTAATGGTAAGATTCTTGGTTGTGTGGATGATCAGAGAGATATTGGTGTCCATGTACATAGATCCCTAAAAGTTGCCACCCAGGTTGAGAGGGTTGTTAAGAAGGCGTACGGTGTGTTAGCTTTTATTGGTAGAGGGATTGAGTTTCGGAGCCATGAGGTCATGTTGCAGCTGTACATAACTCTGGTGCGGTCGCATTTGGAGTATTGCGTGCAGTTCTGGTAGCTGCATTATAGGAAGGATGTGGAAGCATTGGAAAGGGTGCAGAGGAGATTTACCAGAATGTTGCCTGGTATGGAGGGAAGATCTTCTGAGGGAAGGCTGAGGGACTTGAGGCTGTTTTCATTAGAGAGAAGAAGGTTAAGAGGTGACTTATTTGAGGCATACAAGATGATCAGAGGATTGGATAGGGTGGACAGTGAGAGCCTTTTTCCTCGGATGGTGATGTCTAGCACAAGGGGACATAGCTTTAAATTGAGGGGAGATAGATATCGGACAGATGTCAGAGGTAGGTTCTTTACTCAGAGAGTAGTAAGGGCGTGGAATGCCCTGCCTGCAACAGTAGTGGACTCGTCAACACTAAGGGCATTCAAATGGTCATTGGATAGACATAGGGACGATAAGGGAATAGTGTAGATTCGCTTTAGAGTGGTTTCACAGGTCGGCGCAACATCGAGGGCTGAAGGGCCTGTACTGCGCTGTAATGTTCTATATTCTAACCCTGTGCTATACCTGTCCTAGGAGCGTTTGATGGGGACAGTGTAGAGGGAGCTTTACTCTGTATCTAACCCCGTGCTGTACCTGTCCTGGGGGTGTTTGATGGGGACAGTGTAGAGGGAGCTTTACTCTGTATCTAACCCTGCACTGTACCTCTTCTGGGAGTGTTTGATGGGGACAGTGTGGAAGGAGCTTTACTCTGTATCTAACCCCGTGCTGTATCTGTCCTGGGGGTGTTTGATGGGGACAGTGTAGAGGGAGCTTTACTCTGTATCCCCCCCCCCCCACACACACACACACACACACGCAGAACTGGTAAATAACCAAGCCAGCTCCTGCGGCCGTTGCCGCCAATTTGCGCAATCGAAGACGTAGAAGATTTTTCAATTAAAAATTCTGTGTAACCTTCCTGCCTGAAGGGAAGCAGAGAGCAGGTCACGCCCCCTGAACATTGACACCACGTGCTTTGGGCGCGATTGCGATTCCTCCATTTTGTCAGCAGTAAGGTAAGAGAAAATGGTGCATCGCGAATGTTAGCCAGCGTGGGCCGCGAATGTCGGCCGGCGTGGGTCGCAAAGGTCAGCCGGGTTGGGTCCCGAATGTTGGCCGTTTGGTAAAAATGGGTCCCCCGGAAAAAAAGTTTGGAAAACACTGATTTACATTCAACAGTTAAACAATTCCCAAAAATCAGTCGGCCACCCCAGCTGGACTCGATCCAGTCCTTGCAGCTGTAGATTTTACATTGACCAATGAATTTCACTTCAGGCAGCATGGTAACTGCATGATCAGCTCGTCATTTAACCCCTTCCTGCTCCCTGGCCAACTTTACCAGGGGACGACTTACCAGGGGTAAGCCATGGGGTACAGGTCCCTGCACAGAGTCTGTCCTTGTTGCTCAGAAGGGAAGGGGGGAGAGGAGTAGAGCATTAGTCATTGGAGACTCCATAGTTAGGGGGATAGATAGGAGATTCTGTGGGAATGAGAGAGACTCGCGGTTGGTGTGTTGCCTCCCAGGTGCCAGGATGCGTGATGTCTCGGATCGTGTTTTTGGGATCCTTAAGGGGGAGGGGGAGCTGCCCCAAGTCGTGGTCCACATAGGTACCAACGACATAGGTAGGAAAAGGAATAGGGATGTAAGGCAGGAATTCAGGGAGCTAGGGTGGAAACTTAGATCCAGGACAAACAGAGTTATTATCCCTGGGTTGTTACCCGTGCCACGTGATAGCGAGACGAGGAATAGGAGGGAGAGGAGTTGAACACGTGGCTACAGGGATGGTGCAGGAGGGAGGGTTTCAGATTCCTGGATAATTGGGGCTCATTCTGGGGTCGGTGGGACCTCTACAAATGGGATGGTCCACACCTGGACCAGAGGGGTACCAATATCCTGGGGGGCAAATTTGCTAATGCTCTTCGGGAGGGTTTAAACTAGTTCAGCAGGGGCTTGGGAACCTGAATTGTAGTTCCAGTATACACGAGGTTGAGAGTAGTGAGGTCATGAGTAAGGTTTTAAAGTTGCAGGAGTGTACCGGCAGGCAGGAAGGTGGTTTAAAGTGTGTCTTCTTCAATGCCAGGAGCATCCGGAATAAGGTGGGTGAACTTGCGGCATGGGTTGGTACCTGGGAATTCGATGTTGTGGCCATTTCGGAGACATGGATAGAGCAGGGACAGGAATGGTTGTTGCAGGTGCTGGGGTTTAGATATTTCAGTAAGCTCAGGGAAGGTGGTAAAAGAGGGGGAGGGGTGGCATTGTTAGTCAAGGACAGTATTACGGTGGCAGAAAGGACGTTTGATGAGGACTCGTCTACTGAGGTAGTATGGGCTGAGGTTAGAAACAGGAAAGGATCGGTCACCCTGTTAGGGGTTTTCTTTAGGCCTCCGAAAAGTTCCACAGATGTAGAGGAAAGGATAGCAAAGATGATTCTGGATAGGAGCGAAAGCAACAGGTTTGTTGTTATGGGGGACTTTAACTTTCCAAATATTGACTGGAAACGCTATAGTTCGAGTACTTTACATGGGTCTGTTTTTGTCCAATGTGTGCAGGAGGGTTTCCTGACACAGTCTGTAGATAGGCCAACGAGATTCGAGGCCATATTAGATTTGGTACTGGGTAATGAACCAGGACAATTGTTAGATTTGGAGGTAGGTGAGCACTTTGGTGATAGTGACCACAATTCGATTACGTTTACTTTAGTGATGGAAAGGGATAGGTATATACCGCAGGGCAAGAGTTATATCTGGGGGAAAAGTTGCCACCCAGGTTGAGAGGGTTGTTAAGAAGGCGTACGGTGTGTTAGCTTTTATTGGTAGAGGGATTGAGTTTCGGAGCCATGAGGTCATGTTGCAGCTGTACATAACTCTGGTGCGGTCGCATTTGGAGTATTGCGTGCAGTTCTGGTCGCTGCATTATAGGAAGGATGTGGAAGCATTGGAAAGGGTGCAGAGGAGATTTACCAGAATGTTGCCTGGTATGGAGGGAAGATCTTCTGAGGGAAGGCTGAGGGACTTGAGGCTGTTTTCATTAGAGAGAAGAAGGTTAAGAGGTGACTTAATTGAGGCATACAAGATGATCAGAGGATTGGATAGGGTGGACAGTGAGAGCCTTTTTCCTCGGATGGTGATGTCTAGCACAAGGGGACATAGCTTTAAATTGAGGGGAGATAGATATCGGACAGATGTCAGAGGTAGGTTCTTTACTCAGAGAGTAGTAAGGGCGTGGAATGCCCTGCCTGCAACAGTAGTGGACTCGTCAACACTAAGGGCATTCAAATGGTCATTGGATAGACATATGGACGATAAGGGAATAGTGTAGATGGGCTTTAGAGTGGTTTCACAGGTCGGCGCAACATCGAGGGCCGAAGGGCCTGTACTGCGCTGTAATGTTCTATATTCTAACCCTGTGCTATACCTGTCCTAGGAGCGTTTGATGGGGACAATGTGGAAGGAGTTCACTCTGTATCTAACCCTGCACTGTACCTCTTCTGGGAGTGTTTGATGGGGACAGTGTGGAAGGAGCTTTACTCTGTATCTAACCCCGTGCTGTACCTGTCCTGGGGGTGTTTGATGGGGACAGTGTAGAGGGAGCTTTACTCTGTATCTAACCCCGTGCTGTACCTGTCCTGGGAGTGTTTGATGGGGACAGTGTAGAGGGAGCTTTACTCTGTATCTAACCTTGTGCTGTACCTGTCCTGGGAGTGTTTGATGGGGACAGTCTTTATTCTGTGTCTAACCCTGTGCTGAGCCTTTCCTCGGAGCATATAGGAGGTGAACAAGCAGGGAAGATGTTGCTTCTGGTGAAAAGGCAAAGTGAGGTTAATAATCCAGGAATGTTGTTGATTAAATAACTTCCAACGTGTCCAGTTCCTGTTCATTAATTTATGGTAATTGTGCAGAATGTTGTATAACCATCGCAGAGGAATGTAAAGAAGCAAGTTAGAACACGGATAACACACGGATCCCGTGACACAGAATCAGCCCTCCCCCACCCGTTGAGCGGGCACGCCTGCACAGTGCGGCCCCATTGTCAAAAATCTGCTTGGAGCCTTTTTGAGGCTGCAGCAGCCGCCATTGTTAAAAGCATAAGTTGGGGGAGAATGATGTGATTGGTTGTGTTCTGAACTTTGATGCTGATGAAGTGGAAGTCTCTTACAGCTTTAACTTCAACCAAGAGGTGGCAACTTTCCTCACCTTGGTTTTTAAACATTCCAAAACAAAGTGCCTGCAGGTCGTATTTGGAAGCTTTGTCAATTAATTGATTTTTAAGTGTCTTTTATTTTTTAACATTTTTAATTGTAATGTTTGGGTGAAATGTGGTGAGCCTCCAATTTCTAGAGGATGATAACATATTCATTTTCTGCAATTTTTTCCTGTTACACTTTATCAAATAACGCCCCCGCCCCCCCCCCCCCCCCCCCCCCCCACACACACACACACACACACACGCAGAACTGGTAAATAACCAAGCCAGCTCCTGCGGCCGTTGCCGCCAATTTGCGCAATCGGAGACGTAGAAGATTTTTCAATTAAAAATTCTGTGTAACCTTCCTGCCTGAAGGGAAGCAGAGAGCAGGTCACGCCCCCTGAACATTGACACCACGTGCTTTGGACGCGATTGCGATTCCTCCATTTTGTCAGCAGTAAGGTAAGAGAAAATGGTGCATCGCGAATGTTAGCCAGCGTGGGTCGCAAAGGTCAGCCGGGTTGGGTCCCGAATATTGGCCGTTTGGTAAAAATGGGTCCCCCGGAAAAAAAGTTTGGAAAACACTGATTTAGATAAACGGCAAAACCACTTTGCTTTACATTGCTTCACATTCAAGAAGCGTCAGGAATAAGGTGGGTGAACTTAAGGCATGGATCGGTACTTGGGACTACGATGTGGTGGCCATCACGGAAACTTGGATAGAAGAGGGGCAGAAATGGTTGTTGGAGGTCCCTGGTTATAGATGTTTCAATAAGATTAGGGAGGGTGGTAAAAGAGGTGGGGGGGTGGCATTATTAATTAGAGATAGTATAACAGCTGCAGAAAGGCAGTTCGAGGAGTATCACCCTATTGAGGTAGTATGGGTTGAAGTCAGAAATAGGAAAGGAGCAGTCACCTTGTTAGGAGTTTTCTATAGGCCCCCCAATAGTAGCAGAGATGTGGAGGAACAGATTGGGAAACAGATTTTGGAAAGGTGCAGAAGTCATAGGGTAGTAGTCATGGGCGACTTTAACTTCCCAAATATTGAGTGGAAACTCTTTAGATCAAATAGTTTGGATGGGGTGGTGTTTGTGCAGTGTGTCCAGGAAGCTTTTCTAACACAGTATGTAGATTGTCCAACCAGAGGAGGGGCAATATTGGATTTAGTACTGGGTAATGAACCAGGGCAAGTGATAGATTTGTTCGTGGGGGAGCATTTTGGAGATAGTGACCACAATTCTGTGACTTTCACTTTAGTAATGGAGAGGGATAGGTACGTGCAACAGGGCAAGGTTTACAATTGGGGGAAGGGTAAATACGATGTTGTCAGACAAGAATTGAAGTGCATAAGTTGGGAACATAGGCTGGCAGGGAAGGACACAAGTGAAATGTGGAACTTGTTCAAGGAACAGGTGCTACGTGTCCTTGATATGTATGTCCCTGTCAGGCAGGGAAGAGATGGTCGAGTGAGGGAACCATGGTTGACAAGAGAGGTTGAATGTCTTGTTAAGAGGAAAAAGGTGACTTATGTAAGGCTGAGGAAACAAGGTTCAGACAGGGCATTGGAGGGATACAAGATAGCCAGGAGGGAACTGAAGAAAGGGATTAGGAGAGCTCAGAGAGGGCATGAACAATCTTTGGCGGGTAGGATCAAGGAAAACCCCAAGGCCTTTTACACATATGTGAGAAATATGAGAATGACTAGAGCGAGGGTAGGTCCGATCAAGGACGGTAGCGGGAGATTGTGTATTGAGTCTGAAGAGATAGGAGAGGTCTTGAATGAGTATTTTTCTTCTGTATTTACAAATGAGAGGGGCGATATTGTTGGAGAGGACAGTGTGAAACAGATTGGTAAGCTCGAGGAAATACTTGTTAGGAAGGAAGATGTGTTGGGCATTTTGAAAAACTTGAGGATAGACAAGTCCCCCGGGCCTGACGGGATATATCCAAGGATTCTATGGGAAGCAAGAGATGAAATTGCAGAGCCGTTGGCAATTATCTTTTCGTCCTCACTGTCAACAGGGGTGGTACCAGGGGATTGGAGAGTGGCGAATGTCGTGCCCCTGTTCAAAAAAGGAACTAGGGATAACCCTGGGAATTACAGGCCAGTTAGTCTTACTTCGGTGGTAGGCAAAGTAATGGAAAGGGTACTGAAGGATAGGATTTCTGAGCATCTGGAAAGACACTGCTTGATTAGGGATAGTCAGCACGGATTTGTGAGGGGTAGGTCTTGCCTTACAAATCTTATTGAATTCTTTGAGGAGGTGACCAAGCATGTGGATGAAGGTAAAGCAGTGGATGTAGTGTACATGGATTTTAGTAAGGCATTTGATAAAGTTCCCCATGGTAGGCTTCTGCACAAAGTAAGGAGGCATGGGATAGTGGGAAATTTGGCCAGTTGGATAACGAACTGGCTAACCGATAGAAGTCAGAGAGTGGTGGTGGATGGCAAATATTCAGCCTGGATCCCAGTTACCAGTGGTGTACCGCAGGGATCAGTTCTGGGTCCTCTGCTGTTTGTGATTTTCATTAATGACTTGGATGAGGGAGTTGAAGGGTGGGTCAGTAAATTTGCAGATGATACGAAGATTGGTGGAGTTGTGGATAGTAAGGAGGGCTGTTGTCGGCTGCAAAGAGACATAGATAGGATGCAGAGCTGGGCTGAGAAGTGGCAGATGGAGTTTAACCCTGAAAAGTGTGAGGTTGTCCATTTTGGAAGGACAAATATGAATGCTGAATACAGGGTTAACGGTAGAGTTCTTGGCATTGTGGAGGAGCAGAGAGACCTTGGGGTCTATGTTCATACATCTTTGAAAGTTGCCACTCAAGTGGATAGAGCTGTGAAGAAGGCCTATGGTGTGCTCGCGTTCATTAACAGAGGGATTGAATTTAAGAGCCGTGAGGTGATGATGCAGCTGTACAAAACTTTGGTAAGGCCACATTTGGAGTACTGTGTACAGTTCTGGTCGCCTCATTTTAGGAAGGATGTGGAAGCTCTGGAAAAGGTGCAAAGAAGATTTACCAGGATGTTGCCTGGAATGGAGAGTAGGTCTTACGAGGAAAGGTTGAGGGTGCTCGGCCTTTTCTCATTAGAGCGGAGAAGGATGAGGGGCGACTTGATAGAGGTTTATAAGATGGTCAGGGGAATAGATAGAGTAGACAGTCAGAGACTTTTTCCCCAGGTGGAACACACCATTACAAGGGGACATAAATTTAAGGTGAAAGGTGGAAGATATAGGAGGGATATCAGAGGTAGGTTCTTTACCCAGAGAGTAGTGGGGGCATGGAATGCACTGCCTGTGGAAGTAGTTGAGTCGGAAACATTAGTGACCTTCAAGCAGCTGTTGGATAGGTACATGGATTACGGGAAAATGATATAGTGTAGATTTATTTGTTCTCAAGGGCAGCACGGTAGCATTGTGGATAGCACAATTGCTTCACAGATCCATGGTCCCAGGTTCGATTCCGGCTTGGGTCATTGTCTGTGCGGAGTCTGCACGTCCTCCCCGTGTCTGCGTGGGTTTCCTCCGGGTGCTCCGGTTTCCTCCCACAGTCTAAAGATGTGCGGGTTAGGTGAATTGGCCAATGATAAATTGCCCTTAATGTCCAAATTGCCCTTGGTGTTGGGTGGAGGTGTTGAGTTTGGGTGGGGTGCTCTTTCCAAGAGCTGGTGCAGACTCAGGGGACCGAATGGCCTCCTTCTGCACTGTAGATTCAATGATAATCTATGATTAATCTAGGACAAAGGTTCGGCACAACATCGTGGGCCGAAGGGCCTGTTCTGTGCTGTATTTTCTATGTTCTATGTTCTATTCAACAGTTAAACAATTCCCAAAAATCAGTAGGCCGCCCCAGCTGGACTCGATCCAGTCCTTGCAGCTGTAGATTTTACATTGACCAATGAATTTCACTTCAGGCAGCATGGTAACTGCATGATCAGCTTGTCATTTAACCCCTTCCTGCTCCCTGGCCAACTTTACCAGGGGACGACTTACCAGGGGTAAGCCATGGGGTACAGGTCCCTGCACAGAGTCTGTCCTTGTTGCTCAGAAGGGAAGGGGGGAGAGGAGTAGAGCATTAGTCATTGGAGACTCCATAGTTAGGGGGATAGATAGGAGATTCTGTGGGAATGAGAGAGACTCGCGGTTGGTGTGTTGCCTCCCAGGTGCCAGGGTGCGTGATGTCTCGGATCGTGTTTTTGGGATCCTTAAGGGGGAGGGGGAGCTGCCCCAAGTCGTGGTCCACATAGGTACCAACGACATAGGTAGGAAAAGGAATAGGGATGTAAGGCAGGAATTCAGGGAGCTAGGGTGGAAACTTAGATCCAGGACAAACAGAGTTATTATCCCTGGGTTGTTACCCGTGCCACGTGATAGCGAGACGAGGAATAGGAGGGAGAGGAGTTGAACACGTGGCTACAGGGATGGTGCAGGAGGGAGGGTTTCAGATTCCTGGATAATTGGGGCTCATTCTGGGGTCGGTGGGACCTCTACAAATGGGATGGTCCACACCTGGACCAGAGGGGTACCAATATCCTGGGGGGCAAATTTGCTAATGCTCTTCGGGAGGGTTTAAACTAGTTCAGCAGGGGCTTGGGAACCTGAATTGTAGTTCCAGTATACACGAGGTTGAGAGTAGTGAGGTCATGAGTAAGGTTTTAAAGTTGCAGGAGTGTACCGGCAGGCAGGAAGGTGGTTTAAAGTGTGTCTTCTTCAATGCCAGGAGCATCCGGAATAAGGTGGGTGAACTTGCGGCATGGGTTGGTACCTGGGAATTCGATGTTGTGGCCATTTCGGAGACATGGATAGAGCAGGGACAGGAATGGTTGTTGCAGGTGCTGGGGTTTAGATATTTCAGTAAGCTCAGGGAAGGTGGTAAAAGAGGGGGAGGGGTGGCATTGTTAGTCAAGGACAGTATTGCGGAGGCAGAAAGGACGTTTGATGAGGACTCGTCTACTGAGGTAGTATGGGCTGAGGTTAGAAACAGGAAAGGATCGGTCACCCTGTTAGGGGTTTTCTTTAGGCCTCCGAAAAGTTCCACAGATGTAGAGGAAAGGATTTCAAAGATGATTCTGGATAGGAGCGAAAGCAACAGGTTAGTTGTTATGGGGGACTTTAACTTTCCAAATATTGACTGGAAACGCTATAGTTCGAGTACTTTACATGGGTCTGTTTTTGTCCAATGTGTGCAGGAAGGTTTCCTGACACAGTCTGTAGATAGGTCAACGAGATTCGAGGCCATATTAGATTTGGTACTGGGTAATGAACCAGGACAATTGTTAGATTTGGAGGTAGGTGAGCACTTTGGTGATAGTGACCACAATTCGATTACGTTTACTTTAGTGATGGAAAGGGATAGGTATATACCGCAGGGCAAGAGTTATATCTGGGGGAAAAGTTGCCACCCAGGTTGAGAGGGTTGTTAAGAAGGCGTACGGTGTGTTAGCTTTTATTGGTAGAGGGATTGAGTTTCGGAGCCATGAGGTCATGTTGCAGCTGTACATAACTCTGGTGCGGTCGCATTTGGAGTATTGCGTGCAGTTCTGGTCGCTGCATTATAGGAAGGATGTGGAAGCATTGGAAAGGGTGCAGAGGAGATTTACCAGAATGTTGCCTGGTATGGAGGGAAGATCTTCTGAGGGAAGGCTGAGGGACTTGAGGCTGTTTTCATTAGAGAGAAGAAGGTTAAGAGGTGACTTAATTGAGGCATACAAGATGATCAGAGGATTGGATAGGGTGGACAGTGAGAGCCTTTTTCCTCGGATGGTGATGTCTAGCACAAGGGGACATAGCTTTAAATTGAGGGGAGATAGATATCGGACAGATGTCAGAGGTAGGTTCTTTACTCAGAGAGTAGTAAGGGCGTGGAATGCCCTGCCTGCAACAGTAGTGGACTCGTCAACACTAAGGGCATTCAAATGGTCATTGGATAGACATATGGACGATAAGGGAATAGTGTAGATGGGCTTTAGAGTGGTTTCACAGGTCGGCGCGACATCGAGGGCCGAAGGGCCTGTACTGCGCTGTAATGGTCTATATTCTAACCCTGTGCTATACCTGTCCGAGGAGCGTTTGATGGGGACAATGTGGAAGGAGTTTACTCTGTATCTAACCCTGCACTGTACCTCTTCTGGGAGTGTTTGATGGGGACAGTGTGGAAGGAGTTTTACTCTGTATCTAACCCCGTGCTGTACCTGTCCTGGGGGTGTTTGATGGGGACAGTGTGGAGGGAGCTTTACTCTGCATCTAACCCCGTGCTGTACCTGTCCTGGGAGTGTTTGATGGGGACAGTGTAGAGGGAGCTTTACTCTGTATCTAACCCTGTGCTGTACCTGTCCTGGGAGTGTTTGATGGGGACAGTCTTTATTCTGTGTCTAACCCTGTGCTGAGCCTTTCCTCGGAGCATATAGGAGGTGAACAAGCAGGGAAGATGTTGCTTCTGGTTAAAAGGCAAAGTGAGGTTAATAATCCAGGAATGTTGTTGATTAAATAACTTCCAACGTGTCCAGTTCCTGTTCATTAATTTATGGTAATTGTGCAGAATGTTGTATAACCATCGCAGAGGAATGTAAAGAAGCAAGTTAGAACACGGATAACACACGGATCCCGTGACACAGAATCAGCCCTCCCCCACCCGTTGAGCGGGCACGCCTGCACAGTGAGGCCCCATTGTCAAAAATCTGCTTGGAGCCTTTTTGAGGCTGCAGCAGCCGCCATTGTTAAAAGCATAAGTTGGGAGAGAATGATGTGATTGGTTGTGTTCTGAACTTTGATGCTGATGAAGTGGAAGTCTCTTACAGCTTTAACTTCAACCAAGAGGTGGCAACTTTCCTCACCTTGGTTTTTAAACATTCCAAAACAAAGTGCCTGCAGGTCGTATTTGGAAGCTTTGTCAATTAATTGATTTTTAAGTGTCTTTTATTTTTTAACATTTTTAATTGTAATGTTTGGGTGAAATGAGGTGAGCCTCCAATTTCTAAAGGATGAAAACAGATTCATTTTCTGCAATTTTTTCCTGTTACACTTTATCAAATAACGCCCCCGCCCCCCCCCCCCCCCCCCCCCCCACACACACACACACACGCAGAACTGGTAAATAACCAAGCCAGCTCCTGCGGCCGTTGCCGCCAATTTGCGCAATCGGAGACGTAGAAGATTTTTCAATTAAAAATTCTGTGTAACCTTCCTGCCTGAAGGGAAGCAGAGAGCAGGTCACGCCCCCTGAACATTGACACCACGTGCTTTGGGCGCGATTGCGATTCCTCCATTTTGTCAGCAGTAAGGTAAGAGAAAATGGTGCATCGCGAATGTTAGCCGGCGTGGGTCGCAAAGGTCAGCCGGGTTGGGTCCCGAATGTTGGCCGTTTGGTAAAAATGGGTCCCCCGGAAAAAAGTCGGCAAATCACTGATTTAGATAAACGGCAAAACCACTTTGCTTCACATTGCTTCACATTCAACAGTTAAACAATTCCCAAAAATCAGTCGGCCGCCCCAGGTGGACTCGATCCAGGCCTTGCAGCTGTAGATTTTACATTGACCAATGAATTTCACTTCAGGCAGCATGGTAACTGCATGATCAGCTTGTCATTTAACCCCTTCCTGCTCCCTGGCCAACTTTACCAGGGGACGACTTACCAGGGGTAAGCCATGGGGTACAGGTCCCTGCACAGAGTCTGTCCTTGTTGCTCAGAAGGGAAGGGGGGAGAGGAGTAGAGCATTAGTCATTGGAGACTCCATAGTTAGGGGGATAGATAGGAGATTCTGTGGGAACGAGAGAGACTCGCGGTTGGTCTGTTGCCTCCCAGGTGCCAGGGTGCGTGATGTCTCGGATCGTGTTTTTGGGATCCTTAAGGGGGAGGGGGAGCTGCCCCAAGTCGTGGTCCACATAGGTACCAACGGCATAGGTAGGAAAAGGGATAGGGATGTAAGGCAGGAATTCAGGGAGCTAGGGTGGAAACTTAGATCCAGGACAAACAGAGTTATTATCCCTGGGTTGTTACCCGTGCCACGTGATAGCGAGACGAGGAATAGGAGGGAGAGGAGTTGAACACGTGGCTACAGGGATGGTGCAGGAGGGAGGGTTTCAGATTTCTGGATAATTGGGGCTCATTCTGGGGTCGGTGGCACCTCTACAAACGGGATGGTCCACACCTGGACCAGAGGGGTACCAATATCCTGGGGGGCAAATTTGCTAATGCTCTTCGGGAGGGTTTAAACTAGTTCAGCAGGGGCTTGGGAACCTGAGTTGTAGTTCCAGTATACACGAGGTTGAGAGTAGTGAGGTCATGAGTAAGGTTTTAAAGTTGCAGGAGTGTACCGGCAGGCAGGAAGGTGGTTTAAAGTGTGTCTTCTTCAATGCCAGGAGCATCCGGAATAAGGTGGGTGAACTTGCGGCATGGGTTGGTACCTGGGAATTCGATGTTGTGGCCATTTCGGAGACATGGATAGAGCAGGGACAGGAATGGTTGTTGCAGGTGCCGGGGTTTAGATATTTCAGTAAGCTCAGGGAAGGTGGTAAAAGAGGGGGAGGGGTGGCATTGTTAGTCAAGGACAGTATTACGGTGGCAGAATATCGGTAGCCGATATTCAGGACGCCAAAGCTTGTAATGAGGCAGTGGGGAAGGGAACACTGACAAAGGAGAGTATTTGCAGGCACGGAGATGGGTTGAAGTGTGTATACTTCAACGCAAGAAGCATCAGGAATAAGGTGGGTGAACTTAAGGCATGGATCGGTACTTGGGACTACGATGTGGTGGCCATCACGGAAACTTGGATAGAAGAGGGACAGAAATGGTTGTTGGAGGTCCCTGGTTATAGATGTTTCAATAAGATTAGGGAGGGTGGTAAAAGAGGTGGGGGGGTGGCATTATTAATTAGAGATAGTATAACAGCTGCAGAAAGGCAGTTTGAGGAGTATCACCCTATTGAGGTAGTATGGGTTGAAGTCAGAAATAGGAAAGGAGCAGTCACCTTGTTAGAAGTTTTCTATAGGCCCCCCAATAGTAGCAGAGATGTGGAGGAACAGATTGGGAAACAGATTTTGGAAAGGTGCAGAAGTCATAGGGTAGTAGTCATGGGCGACTTTAACTTCCCAAATATTGAGTGGAAACTCTTTAGATCAAATAGTTTGGATGGGGTGGTGTTTGTGCAGTGTGTCCAGGAAGCTTTTCTAACACAGTATGTAGATTGTCCAACCAGAGGAGGGGCAATATTGGATTTAGTACTGGGTAATGAACCAGGGCAAGTGATAGATTTGTTCGTGGGGGAGCATTTTGGAGATAGTGACCACAATTCTGTGACTTTCACTTTAGTAATGGAGAGGGATAGGTACGTGCAACAGGGCAAGGTTTACAATTGGGGGAAGGGTAAATACGATGTTGTCAGACAAGAATTGAAGTGCATAAGTTGGGAACATAGGCTGGCAGGGAAGGACACAAGTGAAATGTGGAACTTGTTCAAGGAACAGGTGCTACGTGTCCTTGATATGTATGTCCCTGTCAGGCAGGGAAGAGATGGTCGAGTGAGGGAACCATGGTTGACAAGAGAGGTTGAATGTCTTGTTAAGAGGAAAAAGGTGACTTATGTAAGGCTGAGGAAACAAGGTTCAGACAGGGCATTGGAGGGATACAAGATAGCCAGGAGGGAACTGAAGAAAGGGATTAGGAGAGCTCAGAGAGGGCATGAACAATCTTTGGCGGGTAGGATCAAGGAAAACCCCAAGGCCTTTTACACATATGTGAGAAATATGAGAATGACTAGAGCGAGGGTAGGTCCGATCAAGGACGGTAGCGGGAGATTGTGTATTGAGTCTGAAGAGATAGGAGAGGTCTTGAATGAGTATTTTTCTTCTGTATTTACAAATGAGAGGGGCGATATTGTTGGAGAGGACAGTGTGAAACAGATTGGTAAGCTCGAGGAAATACTTGTTAGGAAGGAAGATGTGTTGGGCATTTTGAAAAACTTGAGGATAGACAAGTCCCCCGGGCCTGACGGGATATATCCAAGGATTCTATGGGAAGCAAGAGATGAAATTGCAGAGCCGTTGGCAATTATCTTTTCGTCCTCACTGTCAACAGGGGTGGTACCAGGGGATTGGAGAGTGGCGAATGTCGTGCCCCTGTTCAAAAAAGGAACTAGGGATAACCCTGGGAATTACAGGCCAGTTAGTCTTACTTCGGTGGTAGGCAAAGTAATGGAAAGGGTACTGAAGGATAGGATTTCTGAGCATCTGGAAAGACACTGCTTATAGAACATAGAACATAGAACAATACAGCGCAGTACAGGCCCTTCGGCCCACGATGTTGCACCGAAACAAAAGCCATCTAACCTACACTATGCCATTATCATCCATATGTTTATCCAATAAACTTTTAAATGCCCTCAATGTTGGCGAGTTCACTACTGTAGCAGGTAGGGCATTCCACGGCCTCACTACTCTTTGCGTAAAGTACCTACCTCTGACCTCTGTCCTATATCTATTACCCCTCAGTTTAAAGTTATGTCCCCTCGTGCCAGCCATATCCATCCGCGGGAGAAGGCTCTCACTGTCCACCCTATCCAACCCCCTGATCATTTTGTATGCCTCTATTAAGTCTCCTCTTAACCTTCTTCTCTCCAACGAAAACAACCTCAAGTCCGTCAGCCTTTCCTCATAAGATTTTCCCTCCATACCAGGCAACATCCTGGTAAATCTCCTCTGCACCCGCTCCAAAGCCTCCACGTCCTTCCTATAATGCGGTGACCAGAACTGTACGCAATACTCCAAATGCGGCCGGACCAGAGTTCTGTACAGCTGCAACATGACCTCCCGACTCCGGAACTCAATCCCTCTACCAATAAAGGCCAACACTCCATAGGCCTTCTTCACAACCCTATCAACCTGGGTGGCAACTTTCAGGGATCTATGTACATGGACACCTAGATCCCTCTGCTCAGCCACACTTTCAAGAACTTTACCATTAGCCAAATATTCCGCATTCCTGTTATTCCTTCCAAAGTGAATCACCTCACACTTCTCTACATTAAACTCCATTTGCCACCTCTCAGCCCAGCTCTGCAGCTTATCTATATCCCTCTGTAACCTGCTACATCCTTCCACACTATCGACAACACCACCGACTTTAGTATCATCTGCAAATTTACTCACCCACCCTTCTGTGCCTTCCTCTAGGTCATTGATAAAAATGACAAACAGCAACGGCCCCAGAACAGATCCTTGTGGTACTCCACTTGTGACTGTACTCCATTCTGAACATTTCCCATCAACCACCACCCTCTGTCTTCTTTCAGCTAGCCAATTTCTGATCCACATCTCTAAATCACCCTTAATCCCCAGCCTCCGTATTTTTTGCAATAGCCTACCGTGGGGAACCTTATCAAACGCTTTGCTGAAATCCATATACACCACATCAACTGCTCTACCCTCGTCTACCTGTTCAGTCACCTTCTCAAAGAACTCAATAAGGTTTGTGAGGCATGACCTACCCTTCACAAAGCCATGCTGACTATCCCTGATCATATCATTCCTATCTAGATGATTATAAATCTTGTCCCTTATAATCCCCTCCAAGACTTTACCCACTACAGACGTGAGGCTCACCGGTCGATAGTTGCCGGGGTTGTCTCTGCTCCCCTTTTTGAACAAAGGGACCACATTTGCTGTCCTCCAGTCCTCTGGCACTATTCCTGTAGCCAATGATGACATAAAAATCAAAGCCAAAGGTCCAGCAATCTCTTCCCTGGCCTCCCATAGAATCCTAGGATAAATCCCATCAGGTCCCGGGGACTTATCTATTTTCAGCCTGTCCAGAATTGCCAACACCTCTTCCCTACGTACCTCAATGCCATCTATTCTATTAGCCTGGGGCTCAGCATTCTCCTCCACAACATTATCTTTTTCCTGAGTGAATACTGACGAAAAATATTCATTTAGTATCTCGCCTATCTCTTCAGACTCCACACACAATTTCCCATCCCTGTCCTTGACTGGTCCTACTCTTTCCCTAGTCATTCGCTTATTCCTGACATACCTATAGAAAGCTTTTGGGTTTTCCTTGATCCTTCCTGCCAAATACTTCTCATGTCCCCTCCTTGCTCGTCTTAGCTCTCTCTTTAGATCCTTCCTCGCTACCTTGTAACTATCCATCGCCCCAACCGAAACTTCACACTTCATCTTCACATAGGCC
Source organism: Scyliorhinus torazame (assembly GCF_047496885.1). NCBI lineage: Eukaryota > Metazoa > Chordata > Chondrichthyes > Carcharhiniformes > Scyliorhinidae > Scyliorhinus > Scyliorhinus torazame. The sequence continues at coordinate 392,004 of NW_027307892.1, read as the reverse complement.
TCCTTCTTCCTCTTAACAAGAGATTCCACTTCCCTGGTAAACCACGGTTCCCTCGCTCGACGCCTTCCTCCCTGTCTGACCGGTACATACTTATCAAGAACACGCAGTAGCTGATCCTTGAACAAGCCCCACTTATCCAGTGTGCCCAACACTTGCAGCCTACTTCTCCACCTTATCCCCCCCAAGTCACGTCTAATGGCATCATAATTGCCCTTCCCCCAGCTATAACTCTTGCCCTGCGGTGTATACTTATCCCTTTCCATCATTAACGTAAACGTCACCGAATTGTGGTCACTGTCCCCAAAGTGCTCTCCTACCTCCAAATCCAACACCTGGCCTGGTTCATTACCCAAAACCAAATCCAACGTGGCCTCGCCTCTTGTTGGCCTGTCAACATATTGTTTCAGGAAACCCTCCTGCACACACTGTATAAAAAACGACCCATCTATTGTACTCGAACTATATCTTTTCCAGTCAATATTTGGAAAGTTAAAGTCTCCCATAATAACTACCCTGTTACTTTCGCTCATATCCAGAATCATCTTCGCCATCCTTTCCTCTACATCCCTAGAACTATTAGGAGGCCTATAAAAAACTCCCAACAGGGTGACCTCTCCTTTCCTGTTTCTAACTTCAGCCAATACTACCTCGGAAGAAGAGTCCCCATCTAGCATCCTCTCCGCCACCGTAATACTGCTCTTGACTAGCAGCGCCACACCTCCCCCTCTTTTGCCTCCTTCTCTGAGCTTACTAAAACACCTAAACCCCGGAACCTGCAACATCCATTCCTGTCCCTGCTCTATCCATGTCTCCGAAATGGCCACAACATCGAAGTCCCAGGTACCAACCCACGCTGCCAGTTCCCCTACCTTGTTTCGTATACTCCTGGCATTGAAGTAGACACACTTCAAACCACCTACCTGAACGCTGGCCCCCTCCTGCGACGTCAAATCTGTGCTCCTGACCTCTATACTCTCATTCTCCCTTACCCTAAAACTACAATCCAGGTTCCCATGCCCCTGCTGCATTAGTTTAAACCCCCCCAAAGAGCACTAACAAATCTCCCCCCCAGGATATTTGTGCCCCTCAGGTTCAGATGTAGACCATCCTGTCTGTAGAGGTCCCACCTTCCCCAGAAAGAGCCCCAGTTATCCAAAAATCTGAAACCCTCCCGCCTGCACCATCCCTGTAGCTTGATTAGGGATAGTCAGCACGGATTTGTGAGGGGTAGGTCTTGCCTTACAAATCTTATTGAATTCTTTGAGGAGGTGACCAAGCATGTGGATGAAGGTAAAGCAGTGGATGTAGTGTACATGGATTTTAGTAAGGCATTTGATAAAGTTCCCCATGGTAGGCTTCTGCACAAAGTAAGGAGGCATGGGATAGTGGGAAATTTGGCCAGTTGGATAACGAACTGGCTAACCGATAGAAGTCAGAGAGTGGTGGTGGATGGCAAATATTCAGCCTGGATCCCAGTTACCAGTGGTGTACCGCAGGGATCAGTTCTGGGTCCTCTGCTGTTTGTGATTTTCATTAATGACTTGGATGAGGGAGTTGAAGGGTGGGTCAGTAAATTTGCAGATGATACGAAGATTGGTGGAGTTGTGGATAGTAAGGAGGGCTGTTGTCGGCTGCAAAGAGACATAGATAGGATGCAGAGCTGGGCTGAGAAGTGGCAGATGGAGTTTAACCCTGAAAAGTGTGAGGTTGTCCATTTTGGAAGGACAAATATGAATGCTGAATACAGGGTTAACGGTAGAGTTCTTGGCATTGTGGAGGAGCAGAGAGACCTTGGGGTCTATGTTCATACATCTTTGAAAGTTGCCACTCAAGTGGATAGAGCTGTGAAGAAGGCCTATGGTGTGCTCGCGTTCATTAACAGAGGGATTGAATTTAAGAGCCGTGAGGTGATGATGCAGCTGTACAAAACTTTGGTAAGGCCACATTTGGAGTACTGTGTACAGTTCTGGTCGCCTCATTTTAGGAAGGATGTGGAAGCTCTGGAAAAGGTGCAAAGAAGATTTACCAGGATGTTGCCTGGAATGGAGAGTAGGTCTTACGAGGAAAGGTTGAGGGTGCTAGGCCTTTTCTCATTAGAGCGGAGAAGGATGAGGGGCGACTTGATAGAGGTTTATAAGATGATCAGGGGAATAGATAGAGTAGACAGTCAGAGACTTTTTCCCCAGGTGGAACACACCATTACAAGGGGACATAAATTTAAGGTGAAAGGTGGAAGATATAGGAGGGATATCAGAGGTAGGTTCTTTACCCAGAGAGTAGTGGGGGCATGGAATGCACTGCCTGTGGAAGTAGTTGAGTCGGAAACATTAGGGACCTTCAAGCAGCTGTTGGATAGGTACATGGATTACGGGAAAATGATATAGTGTAGATTTATTTGTTCTTAAGGGCAGCACGGTAGCATTGTGGATAGCACAATTGCTTCACAGATCCATGGTCCCAGGTTCGATTCCAGCTTGGGTCATTGTCTGTGCGGAGTCTGCACGTCCTCCCCGTGTCTGCGTGGGTTTCCTCCGGGTGCTCCGGTTTCCTCCCACAGTCCAAAGATGTGCGGGTTAGGTGAATTGGCCAATGATAAATTGCCCTTAATGTCCAAATTGCCCTTGGTGGTGGGTGGAGGTGTTGAGTTTGGGTAGGGTGCTCTTTCCAAGAGCTGGTGCAGACTCAAGGGGCCGAATGGCCTCCTTCTGCACTGTAAATTCAATGATAATCTATGATTAATCTAGGACAAATGTTCGGCACAACATCGTGGGCCGAAGGGCCTGTTCTGTGCTGTATTTTCTATGTTCTATGTTCTATGTTCTATGATGAGGACCCGTCTACTGAGGTAGTATGGGCTGAGGTTAGAAACAGGAAAGGATCGGTCACCCTGTTAGGGGTTTTCTTTAGGCCTCCGAAAAGTTCCACAGATGTAGAGGAAAGGATTGCAAAGATGATTCTGGATAGGAGCGAAAGCAACAGGTTAGTTGTTATGGGGGACTTTAACTTTCCAAATATTGACTGGAAACGCTATAGTTCGAGTACTTTACATGGGTCTGTTTTTGTCCCATGTGTGCAGGAGGGTTTCCTGACACAGTCTGTAGATAGGCCAACGAGATTTGAGGCCATATTAGATTTGGTACTGGGTAATGAACCAGGACAATTGTTAGATTTGGAGGTAGGTGAGCACTTTGGTGATAGTGACCACAATTCGATTACGTTTACTTTAGTGATGGAAAGGGATAGGTATATACCGCAGGGCAAGTGTTATATCTGGGGGAAAAGTTGCCACCCAGGGTGAGAGGGTTGTTAAGAAGGCGTACGGTGTGTTAGCTTTTATTGGTAGAGGGATTGAGTTTCGGAGCCATGAGGTCATGTTGCAGCTGTACAAAACTCTGGTGCGGTCGCATTTGGAGTATTGCATGTAATTCTGGTCGCTGCATTATAGGAAGGATGTGGAAGCATTGGAAAGGGCGCAGAGGAGATTTACCAGAATGTTGCCTGGTATGGAAGGAAGATCTTCTGAGGGAAGGCTGAGGGACTTGAGGCTGTTTTCATGAGAGAGAAGAAGGTTAAGAGGTGACTTAATTGAGGCATACAAGATGATCAGAGGATTGGATAGGGTGGACAGTGAGAGCCTTTTTCCTCGGATGGTGATGTCTAGCACAAGGGGACATAGCTTTAAATTGAGGGGAGATAGATATCGGACAGATGTCAGAGGTAGGTTCTTTACTCAGAGAGTAGTAAGGGCGTGGAATGCCCTGCCTGCAACAGTAGTGGACTCGTCAACACTAAGGGCATTCAAATGGTCATTGGATAGACATATGGACGATAAGGGAATAGTGTAGATGGGCTTTAGAGTGGTTTCACAGGTCGGCGCAACATCGAGGGCCGAAGGGCCTGTACTGCGCTGTAATGTTCTATATTCTAACCCTGTGCTATACCTGTCCTAGGAGCGTTTGATGGGGACAGTGTGGAAGGAGTTCACTCTGTATCTAACCCTGCACTGCACCTCTTCTGGGAGTGTTTGATGGGGACAGTGTGGAAGGAGCTTTACTCTGTATCTAACCCCGTGCTGTACCTGTCCTGGGGGTGTTTGATGGGGACAGTGTAGAGGGAGCTTTACTCTGTATCTAACCCCGTGCTGTACCTGTCCTGGGAGTGTTTGATGGGGACAGTGTAGAGGGAGCTTTACTCTGTATCTAACCCCGTGCTGTACCTGTCCTGGGAGTGTTTGATGGGGAGAGTGTAGAGGGAGCTTTACTCTGTATCTAACCCTGTGCTGTGCCTTTCCTCGGAGCGTTTGTTGGACAAAGGAGAGAATTTTTTTTAAAAGATGCATTTCGGAGGTGAACAAGCAGGGAAGATGTTGCTTCTGGTTAAAAGGCAAAGTGAGGTTAATAATCCAGGAATGTTGTTGATTAAATAACTTCCAACGTGTCCAGTTCCTGTTCATTAATTTATGGTAATTGTGCAGAATGTTGTCTAACCATCGCAGAGGAATGTAAAGAAGCAAGTTAGAACACGGATAACAAACGGACCCTGTGACACAGAATCAGCCCTCCCCCACCCGTTGAGCGGGCACGCCTGCACAGTGCGGCCCCATTGTCAAAAATCTGCTTGGAGCCTTTTTGAGGCTGCAGCAGCCGCCATTGTTAAAAGCATAAGTTGGGGGAGAATGATGTGATTGGTTGTGTTCTGAACTTTGATGCTGATGAAGTGGAAGTCTCTTACAGCTTTAACTTCAACCAAGAGGTGGCAACTTTCCTCACCTTGGTTTTTAAACATTCCAAAACAAAGTGCCTGCAGGTCGTATTTGGAAGCTTTGTCAATTAATTGATTTTTAAGTGTCTTTTATTTTTTAACATTTTTAATTGTAATGTTTGGGTGAAATGTGGTGAGCCTCCAATTTCTAGAGGATGAAAACATATTCATTTTCTGCATTTTTTTCCTGTTAAACTTTATCAAATAACCCCCCCCCCACACACACACACACCGCCCGACCCCCCGCCCCCCCGCCCCCACCCCACCCCAGAACTTGTAAAAAACAAGCTGGCTCCTGAGGCCGTTGCCGCCAATTTGCGCAATCGGAGACGTAGAAGATTTTTCAATTAAAAATTCTGTGTAACCTTCCTGCCTGAAGGGAAGCAGAGAGCAGGTCACGCCCCCTGAACATTGACACCACGTGCTTTGGGCGCGATTGCGATTCCTCCATTTTGTCAGCAGTGAGGTAAGAGAAAATGGTGCATCGCGAATGTTAGCCAGCGTGGGCCGCGAATGTCGGCCGGCGTGGGTCGCAAAGGTCAGCCGGGTTGGGTCCCGAATGTTGGCCGTTTGGTAAAAATGGGACCCCGGAAAAAAGTCTGAAAATCACTGATTTAGATAAACGGCAAAACCACTTTGCTTTACATTGTCTCACATTCAACAGTTAAACAATTCCCAACAATCAGTCGGCCGCCCCAGCTGGACTCGATCCAGTCCTTGCAGCTGTAGATTTTACATTGACCAATGAATTTCACTTCAGGCAGCATGGTAACTGCATGATCAGCTTGTCATTTAACCCCTTCCTGCTCCCTGGCCAACTTTACCAGGGGACGACTTACCAGGGGTAAGCCATGGGGTACAGGTCCCTGCACAGAGTCTGTCCTTGTTGCTCAGAAGGGAAGGGGGGAGAGGAGTAGAGCATTAGTCATTGGAGACTCCATAGTTAGGGGGATAGATAGGAGATTCTGTGGGAACGAGAGAGACTCGCGGTTGGTGTGTTGCCTCCCAGGTGCCAGGGTGCGTGATGTCTCGGATCGTGTTTTTGGGATCCTTAAGGGGGAGGGGGAGCTGCTCCAAGTCGTGGTCCACATAGGTACCAACGACATAGGTAGGAAAAGGGATAGGGATGTAAGGCAGGAATTCAGGGAGCTAGGGTGGAAACTTAGATCCAGGACAAACAGAGTTATTATCCCTGGGTTGTTACCCGTGCCACGTGATAGCGAGACGAGGAATAGGAGGGAGAGGAGTTGAACACATGGCTACAGGGATGGTGCAGGAGGGAGGGTTTCAGATTTCTGGATAATTGGGGCTCATTCTGGGGTCGGTGGGACCTCTACAAACGGGATGGTCCACACCTGGACCAGAGGGGTACCAATATCCTGGGGGGCAAATTTGCTAATGCTCTTCGGGAGGGTTTAAACTAGTTCAGCAGGGGCTTGGGAACCTGAATTGTAGTTCCAGTATACACAAGGTTGAGAGTAGTGAGGTCATGAGTAAGGTTTTAAAGTTGCAGGAGTGTACCGGCAGGCAGGAAGGTGGTTTAATGTGTGTCTTCTTCAATGCCAGGAGCATCCGGAATAAGGCAGGTGAACTTGCGGCATGGGTTGGTACCTGGGAATTCGATGTTGTGGCCATTTCGGAGACATGGATAGAGCAGGGACAGGAATGGTTGTTGCAGGTGCCGGGGTTTAGATATTTCAGTAAGCTCAGGGAAGGTGGGAAAAGAGGGGGAGGGGTGGCATTGTTAGTCAAGGACAGTATTACGGTGGCAGAAAGGACGTTTGATGAGGACCCGTCTACTGAGGTAGTATGGGCTGAGGTTAGAAACAGGAAAGGATCGGTCACCCTGTTAGGGGTTTTCTATAGGCCTCCGAAAAGTTCCACAGATGTAGAGGAAAGGATTGCAAAGATGATTCTGGATAGGAGCGAAAGCAACAGGTTAGTTGTTATGGGGGACTTTAACTTTCCAAATATTGACTGGAAACGCTATAGTTCGAGTACTTTACATGGGTCTGTTTTTGTCCAATGTGTGCAGGAGGGTTTCCTGACACAGTCTGTAGCTAGGCCAACGAGATTCGAGGCCATATTAGATTTGGTACTGGGTAATGAACCAGGACAATTGTTAGATTTGGAGGTAGGTGAGCACTTTGGTGATAGTGACCACAATTCGATTACGTTTACTTTAGTGATGGAAAGGGATAGGTATATACCGCAGGGCAAGAGTTATATCTGGGGGAAAAGTTGCCACCCAGGTTGATAGGGTTGTGAAGAAGGCCTATGGAGTGTTGGCCTTTATTGGTAGAGGGATTGAGTTCCGGAGTCAGGAGGTCATGTTGCAGCTGTACAAAACTCTGGTACGGCCGCATTTGGAGTATTGCGTACAGTTCTGATCACCGCATTATAGGAAGGACGTGGAGGCTTTGGGGCGGGTGCAGAGGAGATTTACCAGGATGTTGCCTGGTATGGAGGGAAAATCTTATGAGGAAAGGCTGATGGACGTGAGGTTGTTTTCGTTGGAGAGAAGAAGGTTAAGAGGAGACTTAATAGAGGCAGACAAAATGATCAGAGGGTTAGATAGGGTGGACAGTGAGGGCCATCTCCCGCGGATGGAAATGGCTGGCACAAGAGGACATAGCTTGAAACTGAGGGGTCATAGATATAGGACAGAGGTCAGAGGTAGGTTCTTTACGCAAAGAGTAGTGAGGCCGTGGAATGCCCTACCTGCAACAGTAGTGAACTCGCCAACATTGAGGGCATTTAAAAGTTTATTGGATAAACATATGGATGATAATGGTATAGTGTAGGTTAGATGGCTTTTGTTTCGGTGCAACATCGTGGGCCGAAGGGCCTGTACTACGCTGTATCGTTCTATGTTCTATGTTCTATTAAAAGGCAATTATGATGCGATGAGGTGAGACTTAGGATGCATCGGATGGAGAGGAAACCTGCAGGGGATGGGCTCAATGGAAATGTGGAGCTTGTTCAAGGAACAGCTGCTGCGTGTCCTTGATAAATATGTACCTGTCAATCAGGGAGGAAGTGGTCGAGCAAGGGAACCGTGGTTTACTAAAGCAGTCGAAACACTTGTCAAGAGGAAGAAGGAGGCTTATGTAAAGATGAGTCATGAAGGTTCAGTTAGGGCGCTCGAGAGTTACAAGTTAGCTAGGAAGGACCTAAAGAGAGAGCTAAGAAGAGCCAGGAGGGGACATGAGAAGTCTTTGGCAGGTAGGATCAAGGAGAACCCTAAAGCTTTCTATAGATATGTCAGGAATAAATGAATGACTAGGGTAAGAGTAGGGCCAGTCAAGGACAGTAGTGGGAAGTTGTGCTTGGAGTCTCCTCTGCACCCTCCTCTGCACTCCCAGGACAGGTACAGCACGGGGTTAGATACAGAGTAAAGCTCCCTCTATACTGTCCCCATCAAACACTCCCAGGACAGGTAATGCACGGGGTTAGATACAGAGTAAAGCTCCCTCTCCACTGTCCCCATCAAACACTCCCAGGACAGGTACTGCACGGGGTTAGATACAGAGTAAAGCTCCCTCTACACTGTCCCCATCAAACACCCCCAGGACAGGTACAGTACGGGGTTAGATACAGAGTAAGGCTCCCTTGACACTGTTCCCATCAAACAGCCCCAGGACAGGAACAGCACGGGGTTAGATACAGAGTAAAGCTCCCTCTACACTGTCCCCATCAAACACTCCCAGGACATGTAGAGCACGGGGTTAGATACAGAGAAAAGCTCCCTCTTCACTGTCCCCATCAAACACTCCCAGGACAGGTCCAGCACGGGGTTAGATACAGGTTAAAAGTCCATCTACACTGTCCCCATCAAACACCTCCAGGACAGGTACAGCACGGGGTTAGATAGAGAGTAAAGCTCCCTCTACACTGTCCCCATCAAACACTCCCAGGACAGGTACAGCACGGGGTTAGATACAGAGTAAAGCTCCCTCTACACTCTCCCCATCAAACACTCCCAGGACAGGTACAGCACGGGGTTAGATGCAGAGTAATGCTCCCTCTACACTGTCCCCATCAAACACTCCCAGGACAGGTACAGCACGGGGTTGGATGCACAGTAAAGCTCCCTCTACACTGTCCCCATCAAACACTCCCAGGACAGGTACAGCACGGCGTTAGATACAGAGTAAAGCTACCTCTACACTGTCCCCATCACCAGGACAGGTACAGCACGGGGTTAGATACAGAGTAAAGCTCCCTCTACACTGTCCCCACCAAACACTCCCAGGACAGGCACAGCACGGTGTTAGATACAGAGTAACGCTCCCTCTCCACTGTCCCCATCAAACACTCCCAGGACAGGTACAGCACGGGGTTAGATACAGAGTAAAGCTCCCTCTCCACTGTCCCCATCAAACACTTCCAGGACAGGTAGAGCACCGAGTAAGATACAGAGTAAAGCTCCCTCTACACTGTCCCCATCAAACACTCCCAGGACAGGTACAGCACGGGGTTAGATACAGAGTAAAGCCCCCTCTACACTGTCCCCACCAAACACTCCCAGGACAGGCACATCACGGGGTTTAGATGCAGAGGAAAGCTCCCTCTACACTGTCCCCATCAAACACCCCCAGGACAGGTACAGCACGGGGTTAGATACAGAGTAAAGCTCCCTCTCCACTGTCCCCATCAAACACTCCCAGGACAGGTAGAGCACCGAGTAAGATACAGAGTAAAGCTCCCTCTACACTGTTCCCATCAAACACTCCCAGGACAGGTACAGCACGGGGTTAGATACAGAGTAAAGCTCCCTCTCCACTGTCCCCATCAAACACTCCCAGGACTGGTAGAGCACCGAGTAAGATACAGAGTAAAGACTGTCCCCATCAAACACCCGCAGGACAGGTACAGTCCGGGGTTAGATACAGAGTAAAGCTCCCTCTACACTGTCCCCATCAAACACTCCCAGGACAGGTAGAGCACGGGGTTAGATACAGAGTAAAGCTCCCTCCACACTGTCCCCATCAAACACTCCCAGGACAGGTACAGCACTGGGTTAGATACAGAGTAAAGCTCCCTCTACACTGTCCCCATCAAACACTCCCAGGACAGGTACAGCATGGAGTTAGATGCAGAGTAAAGCTCCCTCTACACTGTCACCATCAAACACTCCCAGGACACGTACAGCACGGGTTTGATGCAGAGTAAAGCTGCCTCTACACTGTCCCCATCAAACACTCCCAGGACAGGTAGAGCATGGGGTTAGATACAGAGTAAAGCTCCCTCTACACTGTCCCCATCAAACACTCCCAGGACAGGTACAGCACGGGATTAGATACAGATTAAAAGTCCATCTACACTGTCCCCATCAAACACCCCCAGGACAGGTACAGCACGGGGTTACATACAGAGTTATGCTCCCTCTACACTGTCCCCATCAAACACTCCCAGGACAGGTACAGCACGGGGTTAGATGCAGAGTAAAGCTCCCTCTACACTGTCCCCATCAAACACTCCCAGGACCGGTACAGCACGGGGTTAGATACAGATTAAAAGTCCATCTACACTGTCCCCATCAAACACTCCCAGGACAGGTACAGCACGGGGTTAGATACAGAGTAAAGCTCCCTCCACATTGTCCCCATCAAACACTCCCAGGACAGGTACAGCACAGGGTTAGATGCAGAGTAAAGCTCCCTCTACACTGTCACCATCAAACACTCCCAGGACAGGTAGAGCACGGGGTTAGATGCAGAGTAAAGCTCCCTCCACACTGTCCCTCCCTCTACTGTCCCCAGCAAACACTCCCAGGACAGGTGCAGCACGGGGTTAGATACAGAGTAAAGCCCCCTCTTCACTGACCCCACCAAACACTCCCAGGACAGGCACAGCACGGGGTTTAGATACAGAGAAAAGCTCCCTCTACACTGTCCCCATCAAACACTCCCAGGACAGGTACAGCACGGGGTTAGATACAGAGTAAAGCTCCCTCTACACTGTCCCCATCAAACACTCCCAGGACAGGTAGAGCATGGGGTTAGATACAGAGTAAAGCTCCCTCTACACTGTCCCCATCAAACACTCCCAGGACAGGTACAGCACGGGATTAGATACAGATTAAAAGTCCATCTACACTGTCCCCATCAAACACCCCCAGGACAGGTACAGCACGGGGTTACATACAGAGTTATGCTCCCTCTACACTGTCCCCATCAAACACTCCCAGGACAGGTACAGCACGGGGTTAGATGCAGAGTAAAGCTCCCTCTACACTGTCCCCATCAAACACTCCCAGGACAGGTACAGCACGGGGTTAGATACAGATTAAAAGTCCATCTACACTGTCCCCATCAAACACTCCCAGGACAGGTACAGCACGGGGTTAGATACAGAGTAAAGCTCCCTCCACATTGTCCCCATCAAACACTCCCAGGACAGGTACAGCACAGGGTTAGATGCAGAGTAAAGCTCCCTCTACACTGTCACCATGAAACACTCCCAGGACAGGTAGAGCACGGGGTTAGATGCAGAGTAAAGCTCCCTCTACACTGTCCCCATCAAACACTCCCAGGACAGGTACAGCACGGGGTTAGATACAGAGTAAAGCTCCCTCTACACTGTCCCCATCACCAGGACAGGTACAGCACGGGGTTAGATACAGAGTAAAGCTCCCTCTACACAGTCCCCATCAAACACTCCCAGGACAGATACAGCACGGGGTTAGATACAGAGTAAAGGTCCCTCTACACTGTCCCCATCAAACACTCCCAGGACAGGTACAGCACGGGGTTAGATACAGAGTAAAGCTCCCTCTACACTGTCCCCATCAAACACCCCCAGGCCAGGTACAGTACTGTGTTAGATACAGGGTAAAGCTCCATCTGCACTGTCCCCATCAAACACTCCCAGGACAGGTACAGCACGGGGTTAGATACAGAGTAAAGCTCCCTCTCCACTGTCCCCATCAAACACTCCCAGGACAGGTACTGCACGGGGTTAGATACAGATTAAAGCTCCCTCTACACTGTCCCCATCAAACACCCCCAGGACAGGTACAGTACGGGGTTAGATACAGAGTAAGGCTCCCTTGACACTGTCCCCATCAAACAGCCCCAGGACAGGAACAGCACGGGGTTAGATACAGAGTAAAGCTCCCTCTACACTGTCCCCATCAAACACCCCCAGGACAGGTACAGCACGGGGTTAGGTACAGAGAAAAGCTCCCTCTTCACTGTCCCCATCAAACACTCCCAGGACAGGTACAGCACGGGGTTAGATACAGGTTAAAAGTCCATCTACACTGTCCCCATCAAACACTCCCAGGACAGGTACAGCACGGGGTTAGATGCAGAGTAAAGCTCCCTCTACACTGTCCCCATCAAACACTCCCAGGACAGGTACAGCACGGGTTAGATGCAGAGTAAAGCTCCCTCTACACTGTCCCCATCAAACACTCCCAGGACAGGTACAGCACGGGTTTAGATACAGAGTAAAGCTACCTCTACACTGTCCCCATCAAACAGTCCCAGGACAGGTACAGCACGGGGTTAGATACAGAGTAAAGCTCCCTCTATACTGTCCCCAACAAACACTCCCAGGACAGGCACAGCACGGGGTTTAGATACAGAGAAAAGCTCCCTCTACACTGTCCCCATCAAACACTCCCAGGACCGACACAGCACAGGGTTAGATACAGGGTAAAGCTCCCTTTCCACTGTCCCCATCAAACACTCCCAGGACAGGTAGAGCACCGAGTAAGATACAGAGTAAAGCTCCCTCTACACAGTCCCCATCAAACACTCCCAGGACAGGTACAGCACGGGGTTAGATACAGAGTAAAGCCCCCTCTACACTGTCCCCACCAAACACTCCCAGGACAGCCACATCACGGGGTTTAGATACAGAGTAAAGCTCCCTCTACACTGTCCCCATCAAACACCCCCAGGACAGGTACAGCACGGGGTTAGATACAGAGTAAAGCTCCCTCTCCACTGTCCCCATCAAACACTCCCAGGACAGGTAGAGCACCGAGTAAGATACAGAGTAAAGCTCCCTCTACAATGTCCCCATCAAACACTCCCAGGACAGGTACAGCACGGGGTTAGATACAGAGTAAAGCTCCCTTTCCACTGTCCCCATCAAACACTCCCAGGACTGGTAGAGCACCGAGTAAGATACAGAGTAAAGCTCCCTCTAAACTGTCCCCATCAAACACCCCCAGGACAGGTACAGTCCGGGGTTAGATACAGAGGAAAGCTCCCTTGACACTGTCCCCATCAAATTACCCCTAGGACAGGTACAGCATGGGGTTAGATACAGAGTAAAGCTCCCTCTAAACTGTCCCCATCAAACACTCCCAGGACAGGTAGAGCACGGGGTTAGATACAGAGTAAAGCTCCCTCCACACTGTCCCCATCAAACACTCCCAGGACAGGTACAGCACTGGGTTAGATACAGAGTAAAGCTCCCTCTACACTGTCCCCATCAAACACTCCCAGGACAGGTACAGCACGGGTTAGATGCAGAGTAAAGCTCCCTCTACACTGTCCCCATCAAACACTCCCAGGACAGGTACAGCACGGGTTTAGATACAGAGTAAAGCTACCTCTACACTGTCCCCATCAAACAGTCCCAGGACAGGTACAGCACGGGTTTAGATACAGAGTAAAGCTCCCTCGAGACTGTCCCCAACAAACACTCCCAGGACAGGCACAGCACGGGGTTTAGATACAGAGAAAAGCTCCCTCTACACTGTCCCCATCAAACACTCCCAGGACCGACACAGCACAGGGTTAGATACAGGGTAAAGCTCCCTCTCCACTGTCCCCATCAAACACTCCCAGGACAGGTAGAGCACCGAGTAAGATACAGAGTAAAGCTCCCTCTACACTGTCCCCATCAAACACTCCCAGGACAGGTACAGCACGGGGTTAGATACAGAGTAAAGCCCCCTCTACACTGTCCCCACCAAACACTCCCAGGACAGCCACATCACGGGGTTTAGATACAGAGTAAAGCTCCCTCTACACTGTCCCCATCAAACACCCCCAGGACAGGTACAGCACGGGGTTAGATACAGAGTAAAGCTCCCTCTCCACTGTCCCCATCAAACACTCCCAGGACAGGTAGAGCACCGAGTAAGATACAGAGTAAAGCTCCCTCTACAATGTCCCCATCAAACACTCCCAGGACAGGTACAGCACGGGGTTAGATACAGAGTAAAGCTCCCTTTCCACTGTCCCCATCAAACACTCCCAGGACTGGTAGAGCACCGAGTAAGATACAGAGTAAAGCTCCCTCTAAACTGTCCCCATCAAACACCCCCAGGACAGGTACAGTCCGGGGTTAGATACAGAGGAAAGCTCCCTTGACACTGTCCCCATCAAACACCCCTAGGACAGGTACAGCATGGGGTTAGATACAGAGTAAAGCTCCCTCTAAACTGTCCCCATCAAACACTCCCAGGACAGGTAGAGCACGGGGTTAGATACAGAGTAAAGCTCCCTCCACACTGTCCCCATCAAACACTCCCAGGACAGGTACAGCACTGGGTTAGATACAGAGTAAAGCTCCCTCTACACTGTCCCCATCAAACACTCCCAGGACAGGTACAGCATGGAGTTAGATGCAGAGTAAAGCTGCCTCTACACTGTCCCCATCAAACACTCCCAGGACATGTACAGCACAGGGTTAGATACAGAGTAAAGTTCCCTCTACACTGTCCCCATCACCAGGACAGGTACAGCACAGGTTTAGATACAGAGTAAAGCTACCTCTACACTGTCCCCATCAAGCACTCCCAGGACAGGTACAGCACGGGGTTAGATACAGAGTAAAGCTCCCTCTATACTGTCGCCATCAACCACCCCCAGGACAGGTACAGCACGGTGTTAGATACAGAGTAAAGCTCCCTCTACACTGTCCCCATCAAATACTCCCAGGACAGGTACAGCACGGGGTTAGATACAGAGTAAAGCTCCCTCTACACTGTCCCCATCAAACACTCCCAGGACAGGTACAGCACGGGGTTAGTTACAGAGTAAAGCTCCCTCTACACTGTCCCCATCAAACACTCCCAGGACAGGTGCAGCACGGGGTTAGATACAGAGTAAAGCTCCCTCTCTACTGTCCCCAGCAAACACTCCCAGGACAGTTGCAGCACGGGGTTAGATACAGAGTAAAGCCCCCTCTTCACTGTCCCCACCAAACACTCCAAGGACAGGCACAGCACGGGGTTTAGATACAGAGAAAAGCTCCCTCTACTCTGTCCCCATCAAACACTCCCAGGACAGGTACAGCACGGGGTTAGATACAGAGTAAAGCTCCCTCTACACTGTCCCCATCAAACACTCCCAGGACAGGTAGAGCATGGGGTTAGATACAGAGCAAAGCTCCCTCTACACTGTCCCCATCAAACACTCCCAGGACAGGTACAGCACGGGATTAGATACAGATTAAAAGTCCATCTACACTGTCCCCATCAAACACCCCCAGGACAGGTACAGAAAGGGGTTACATACAGAGTTATGCTCCCTCTACACTGTCCCCATCAAACACTCCCAGGACAGGTACAGCACGGGGTTAGATGCAGAGTAAAGCTCCCTCTACACTGTCCCCATCAAACACTCCCAGGACAGGTACAGCACGGGGTTAGATACAGATTAAAAGTCCATCTACACTGTCACCATCAAACACTCCCAGGACACGTACAGCACGGGTTTGATGCAGAGTAAAGCTGCCTCTACACTGTCCCCATCAAACACTCCCAGGACAGCTAGAGCATGGGGTTAGATACAGAGTAAAGCTCCCTCTACACTGTCCCCATCAAACACTCCCAGGACAGGTACAGCACGGGATTAGATACAGATTAAAAGTCCATCTACACTGTCCCCATCAAACACCCCCAGGACAGGTACAGCACGGGGTTACATACAGAGTTATGCTCCCTCTACACTGTCCCCATCAAACACTCCCAGGACAGGTACAGCACGGGGTTAGATGCAGAGTAAAGCTCCCTCTACACTGTCCCCATCAAACACTCCCAGGACAGGTACAGCACGGGGTTAGATACAGATTAAAAGTCCATCTACACTGTCCCCATCAAACACTCCCAGGACAGGTACAGCACGGGGTTAGATACAGAGTAAAGCTCCATCCACATTGTCCCCATCAAACACTCCCAGGACAGGTACAGCACAGGGTTAGATGCAGAGTAAAGCTGCCTCTACACTGTCACCATCAAACACTCCCAGGACAGGTAGAGCACGGGGTTAGATGCAGAGTAAAGCTCCCTCCACACTGTCCCTCCCTCTACTGTCCCCAGCAAACACTCCCAGGACAGGTACAGCACTGGGTTAGATACAGAGTAAAGCTCCCTCTACACTGTCCCCATCAAACACTCCCAGGACAGGTAGAGCATGGGGTTAGATACAGAGTAAAGCTCCCTCTACACTGTCCCCATCAAACACTCCCAGGACAGGTACAGCACGGGATTAGATACAGATTAAAAGTCCATCTACACTGTCCCCATCAAACACCCCCAGGACAGGTACAGCACGGGGTTACATACAGAGTTATGCTCCCTCTACACTGTCCCCATCAAACACTCCCAGGACAGGTACAGCACGGGGTTAGATGCAGAGTAAAGCTCCCTCTACACTGTCCCCATCAAACACTCCCAGGACAGGTACAGCACGGGGTTAGATACAGATTAAAAGTCCATCTACACTGTCCCCATCAAACACTCCCAGGACAGGTACAGCACGGGGTTAGATACAGAGTAAAGCTCCCTCCACATTGTCCCCATCAAACACTCCCAGGACAGGTACAGCAAAGGGTTAGATGCAGAGTAAAGCTCCCTCTACACTGTCACCATGAAACACTCCCAGGACAGGTAGAGCACGGGGTTAGATGCAGAGTAAAGCTCCCTCTACACTGTCCCCATCAAACACTCCCAGGACAGGTACAGCACGGGGTTAGATACAGAGTAAAGCTCCCTCTACACTGTCCCCATCACCAGGACAGGTATAGCACGGGGTTAGATACAGAGTAAAGCTCCCTCTACACAGTCCCCATCAAACACTCCCAGGACAGATACAGCACGGGGTTAGATACAGAGTAAAGATCCCTCTACACTGTCCCCATCAAACACTCCCAGGACAGGTACAGCACGGGGTTAGATACAGAGTAAAGCTCCCTCTACACTGTCCCCATCAAACACCCCCAGGCCAGGTACAGTACTGTGTTAGATACAGGGTAAAGCTCCATCTGCACTGTCCCCATCAAACACTCCCAGGACAGGTACAGCACGGGGTTAGATACAGAGTAAAGCTCCCTCTCCACTGTCCCCATCAAACACTCCCAGGACAGGTACTGCACGGGGTTAGATACAGAGTAAAGCTCCCTCTACACTGTCCCCATCAAACACCCCCAGGACAGGTACAGCACGGGGTTAGATACAGAGTAAAGATCCCTCTACACTCTCCCCATCAAACACTCCCAGGACTGGTAGAGCACCGAGTAAGATACAGAGTAAAGCTCCCTCTAAACTGTCCCCATCAAACACCCCCAGGACAGGTACAGTCCGGGGTTAGATACAGAGGAAAGCTCCCTTGACACTGTCCCCATCAAACACCCCTAGGACAGGTACAGCATGGGGTTAGATACAGAGTAAAGCTCCCTCTAAACTGTCCCCATCAAACACTCCCAGGACAGGTACAGCACGGGTTAGATACAGAGTAAAGCTCCCTCTACACTGTCCCCATCACCAGGACAGGTACAGCACGGGGTTAGATACAGAGAAAAGCTCCCTCTACACTGTCCCCATCAAACACTCCCATTACAGATACAGCACGGGGTTAGATACAGAGTAAAGCTCCCTCTACACAGTCCCCATCAAACACTCCCTGGACAGGTAGAGCATGGGGTTAGATACAGAGTAAAGCTCCCTCTCCACTGTCCCCATCAAACACTCCCAGGACAGGTACTGCACGGGGTTAGATACAGAGTAAAGCTCCCTCTACACTGTCCCCATCAAACACCCCCAGGACAGGTACAGTACGGGGTTAGATACAGAGTAGGGCTCCCTTGACACTGTCCCCATCAAACAGCCCCAGGACAGGAACAGCACGGGGTTAGATACAGAGTAAAGCTCCCTCTACACTGTCCCCATCAAAACCCCCAGGACAGGTACAGCACGGGGTTAGATACAGAGTAAAGCTCCCTCTACACTGTCCCCATCAAACACCCCCAGGACAGGTACAGCACGGGGTTAGATACAGAGTAATGCTCCCTCTTCACTGTCCCCACCAAACACTCCAAGGACAGGCACAGCACGGGGTTTAGATACAGAGAAAAGCTCCCTCTACACTGTCCCCATCAAACACTCCCAGGACAGGGACAGCACGGGGTTAGATACAGAGTAAAGCTCCCTCTACACTGTCCCCATCAAACACTCCCTGGACAGGTAGAGCATGGGGTTAGATACAGAGCAAAGCATCCTCTACACTGTCCCCATCAAACACTCCCAGGACAGGTACAGCACGGGATTAGATACAGATTAAAATCCATCTACACTGTCCCCATCAAACACCCCCAGGACAGGTACAGCAAGGGGTTACATACAGAGTAAAGCTCCCTCTACACAGTCCCCATCAAACACTCCCAGGACAGATACAGCACGGTGTTAGATACAGAGTAAAGATCCCTCTACACTGTCCCCATCAAACACTCCCAGGACAGGTACAGCATGGGGTTAGATACAGAGTAAAGCTCCCTCTACACTGTCCGCATCAAACACACCCAGGCCAGGTACAGTACTGTGTTAGATACAGAGTAAAGCTCCCTCTGCACTGTCCCTATCAAACACTCCCAGGACAGGTACAGCACGGGGTTAGATACAGAGTAGGGCTCCCTTGACACTGTCCCCATCAAACAGCCCCAGGACAGGAACAGCACGGGGTTAGATACAGAGTAAAGCTCCCTCTACACTGTCCCCATCAAAACCCCCAGGACAGGTACAGCACGGGGTTAGATACAGAGTAAAGCTCCCTCTACACTGTCCCCATCAAACACCCCCAGGACAGGTACAGCACGGGGTTAGATACAGAGTAATGCTCCCTCTTCACTGTCCCCACCAAACACTCCAAGGACAGGCACAGCACGGGGTTTAGATACAGAGAAAAGCTCCCTCTACACTGTCCCCATCAAACACTCCCAGGACAGGGACAGCACGGGGTTAGATACAGAGTAAAGCTCCCTCTACACTGTCCCCATCAAACACTCCCTGGACAGGTAGAGCATGGGGTTAGATACAGAGCAAAGCATCCTCTACACTGTCCCCATCAAACACTCCCAGGACAGGTACAGCACGGGATTAGATACAGATTAAAATCCATCTACACTGTCCCCATCAAACACCCCCAGGACAGGTACAGCAAGGGGTTACATACAGAGTAAAGCTCCCTCTACACAGTCCCCATCAAACACTCCCAGGACAGATACAGCACGGTGTTAGATACAGAGTAAAGATCCCTCTACACTGTCCCCATCAAACACTCCCAGGACAGGTACAGCATGGGGTTAGATACAGAGTAAAGCTCCCTCTACACTGTCCGCATCAAACACACCCAGGCCAGGTACAGTACTGTGTTAGATACAGAGTAAAGCTCCCTCTGCACTGTCCCTATCAAACACTCCCAGGACAGGTACAGCACGGGGTTAGATACAGAGTAAAGCTCCCTCTACACTGTCCCCATCAAACACTCCCAGGACAGGTACTGCACGGGGTTAGATACAGAGTATGGCTCCCTTGACACTGTCCCCATCAAACAGCCCCAGGACAGGTACAGCACGGGGTTAGATACAGAGTAAAGCTCCCTCTACACTGTCCCCATCAAACACTCCCAGGACAGGTAGAGCACGGGGTGAGATACAGAGAAAAGCTCCCTCTTCACTGTCCCCATCAAACACTCCCAGGACAGGTACGGCACGGGGTTAGATACAGATTAAAAGTCCATCTACACTGTCCCCATCAAACACTCCCAGGACAGGTACAGCACGGGGTTAGATACAGAGTAAAGCTCCCTCTACACTGTGCCCATCAAACACCCCCAGGACAGGTACAGTACTGAGTTAGATACAGAGTAAAGCTCCCTCTGCACGGTAGCATAGTGGATAGCACAATTGCTTCACAGCTCCAGGCTCCCAGGTTCGATTCCAGCTTGGGTCACTGTCTGTGCGGAGTCTGCACATCCTCCCCGTGTGTGCGTGGGTTTCCTCCGGGTGCTCCGGTTTCCTCCCACAGTCCAAAGATGTGCGGGTTAGGTGGATTGGCCATGATAAATTGCCCTTAGTAACCACAATTGCCCTTAATGTTGGGTGGGGTCACTGGGTTATGGGGATAGGGTGGAGGTGTTGACCTTGGGTAGGGTGCTCTTTCCAAGAGCCGGTGCTGACTCGATGGGCCGAATGGTCTCCTTCAGCACTGTAAATTCTATGATGATGATCTATGATGCACTGTCCCCATCAAACACTCCCAGGACAGGTACAGCACGGGGTTAGATACAGAGTAAAGCTCCCTCTACACTGTCCCCATCAAACACTCCCAGGACAGGTACAGCACGGGGTTAGGTACAGAGTAAAGCTCCCTCTACACTGTCCCCATCAAACACTTTCAGGACAGGTACAGCACGGGGTTAGATACAGAGTAAAGCTCCCTCTCCACTGTCCCCAGCAAAAACTCCCAGGACTGTTACAGCACGGGGTTAGATACAGAGTAAAGCTCCCTCTACACTGTCCCCATCAAACACCCCCAGGACAGGTACAGCACGGGGTTAGATACAGAGTAATGCTCCCTCTTCACTGTCCCCACCAAACACTCCAAGGACAGGCACAGCACGGGGTTTAGATACAGAGAAAAGCTCCCTCTACACTGTCCCCATCAAACACTCCCAGGACAGGGACAGCACGGGGTTAGATACAGAGTAAAGCTCCCTCTACACTGTCCCCATCAAACACTCCCTGGACAGGTAGAGCATGGGGTTAGATACAGAGCAAAGCATCCTCTACACTGTCCCCATCAAACACTCCCAGGACAGGTACAGCACGGGATTAGATACAGATTAAAATCCATCTACACTGTCCCCATCAAACACCCCCAGGACAGGTACAGCAAGGGGTTACATACAGAGTAAAGCTCCCTCTACACAGTCCCCATCAAACACTCCCAGGACAGATACAGCACGGTGTTAGATACAGAGTAAAGATCCCTCTACACTGTCCCCATCAAACACTCCCAGGACAGGTACAGCATGGGGTTAGATACAGAGTAAAGCTCCCTCTACACTGTCCGCATCAAACACACCCAGGCCAGGTACAGTACTGTGTTAGATACAGAGTAAAGCTCCCTCTGCACTGTCCCTATCAAACACTCCCAGGACAGGTACAGCACGGGGTTAGATACAGAGTAGGGCTCCCTTGACACTGTCCCCATCAAACAGCCCCAGGACAGGAACAGCACGGGGTTAGATACAGAGTAAAGCTCCCTCTACACTGTCCCCATCAAAACCCCCAGGACAGGTACAGCACGGGGTTAGATACAGAGTAAAGCTCCCTCTACACTGTCCCCATCAAACACCCCCAGGACAGGTACAGCACGGGGTTAGATACAGAGTAATGCTCCCTCTTCACTGTCCCCACCAAACACTCCAAGGACAGGCACAGCACGGGGTTTAGATACAGAGAAAAGCTCCCTCTACACTGTCCCCATCAAACACTCCCAGGACAGGGACAGCACGGGGTTAGATACAGAGTAAAGCTCCCTCTACACTGTCCCCATCAAACACTCCCTGGACAGGTAGAGCATGGGGTTAGATACAGAGCAAAGCATCCTCTACACTGTCCCCATCAAACACTCCCAGGACAGGTACAGCACGGGATTAGATACAGATTAAAATCCATCTACACTGTCCCCATCAAACACCCCCAGGACAGGTACAGCAAGGGGTTACATACAGAGTAAAGCTCCCTCTACACAGTCCCCATCAAACACTCCCAGGACAGATACAGCACGGTGTTAGATACAGAGTAAAGATCCCTCTACACTGTCCCCATCAAACACTCCCAGGACAGGTACAGCATGGGGTTAGATACAGAGTAAAGCTCCCTCTACACTGTCCGCATCAAACACACCCAGGCCAGGTACAGTACTGTGTTAGATACAGAGTAAAGCTCCCTCTGCACTGTCCCTATCAAACACTCCCAGGACAGGTACAGCACGGGGTTAGATACAGAGTAAAGCTCCCTCTACACTGTCCCCATCAAACACTCCCAGGACAGGTACTGCACGGGGTTAGATACAGAGTATGGCTCCCTTGACACTGTCCCCATCAAACAGCCCCAGGACAGGTACAGCACGGGGTTAGATACAGAGTAAAGCTCCCTCTACACTGTCCCCATCAAACACTCCCAGGACAGGTAGAGCACGGGGTGAGATACAGAGAAAAGCTCCCTCTTCACTGTCCCCATCAAACACTCCCAGGACAGGTACGGCACGGGGTTAGATACAGATTAAAAGTCCATCTACACTGTCCCCATCAAACACTCCCAGGACAGGTACAGCACGGGGTTAGATACAGAGTAAAGCTCCCTCTACACTGTGCCCATCAAACACCCCCAGGACAGGTACAGTACTGAGTTAGATACAGAGTAAAGCTCCCTCTGC
This sequence comes from Scyliorhinus torazame, assembly GCF_047496885.1. Classification (NCBI taxonomy): domain Eukaryota; kingdom Metazoa; phylum Chordata; class Chondrichthyes; order Carcharhiniformes; family Scyliorhinidae; genus Scyliorhinus; species Scyliorhinus torazame. The sequence continues at coordinate 369,554 of NW_027307892.1, read as the reverse complement.
ACGGTAGCATAGTGGATAGCACAATTGCTTCACAGCTCCAGGCTCCCAGGTTCGATTCCAGCTTGGGTCACTGTCTGTGCGGAGTCTGCACATCCTCCCCGTGTGTGCGTGGGTTTCCTCCGGGTGCTCCGGTTTCCTCCCACAGTCCAAAGATGTGCGGGTTAGGTGGATTGGCCATGATAAATTGCCCTTAGTAACCACAATTGCCCTTAATGTTGGGTGGGGTCACTGGGTTATGGGGATAGGGTGGAGGTGTTGACCTTGGGTAGGGTGCTCTTTCCAAGAGCCGGTGCTGACTCGATGGGCCGAATGGTCTCCTTCAGCACTGTAAATTCTATGATGATGATCTATGATGCACTGTCCCCATCAAACACTCCCAGGACAGGTACAGCACGGGGTTAGATACAGAGTAAAGCTCCCTCTACACTGTCCCCATCAAACACTCCCAGGACAGGTACAGCACGGGGTTAGGTACAGAGTAAAGCTCCCTCTACACTGTCCCCATCAAACACTTTCAGGACAGGTACAGCACGGGGTTAGATACAGAGTAAAGCTCCCTCTCCACTGTCCCCAGCAAAAACTCCCAGGACTGTTACAGCACGGGGTTAGATACAGATTAAAGCCCCCTCTACACTGTCCCCACCAAACACTCCCAGGACAGGTACAGCACGGGGTTAGATACAGAGTAAAGCTCCCTCTACACTGTCACCATCACCAGGACAGGTACAGCACGGGTTTCGATACAGAGTAAAGCTACCTCTACACTGTCCCCATCAAACACTCCCAGGACAAGTACAGCACGGGGTTAGATACAGAGAAAAGCTCCCTCTACACTGTCCCCATCAAACACTCCCAGGACAGGCACAGCACGGGGTTTAGATACAGAGAAAAGCTCCCTCTACACTGTCCCCATCAAACACTCCCAGGACAGATACAGCACGGGGTTAGATACAGAGTAAAGCTCCCTCTATACAGTCCCCATCAAACACTCCCAGGACAGATACAGCACGGGGTTAGATACAGAGTAAAGACCCCTCTACACTGTCCCCATCAAACACTCCCAGGACAGGCACAGCACGGGGTTAGATACAGAGTAAAGCTCCCTCTACACTGTCCCCATCAAACAGCCCCAGGACAGGTACAGTACTGTGTTAGATACAGAGTAAAGCTCCCTCTGCACTGTCCCCATCAAGCACTCCCAGGACAGGTACAGGACGGGGTTAGATACAGAGTAAAGCTCCCGCTACACTGTCCCCATCAAACACTCCCAGGACAGGTACAGCACGGGGTTAGATACAGAGTAAAGCTCCCTCTGCACTGTCCCCATCAAACACTCCCAGGACAGGTAAAGCACGGGGTTAGATACAGAGTAAAGCTCCCTCTCCACTGTCCCCAGCAAAAACTCCCAGGACAGTTACAGCACGGGGTTAGATACAGATTAAAGCCCCCTCTACACTGTCCCCATCAAACACTCCCAGGACAAGTACTGCACGGGGTTAGATACAGAGTAAAGCTCCCTCTCCACTGTCCCCATCAAACACTCCCAGGACTGGTACAGCACGGGGTTAGATACAGATTAAAAGTCCATCTACACTGTCCCCATCAAACTCTCCCAGGACAGGTACAGCACGGGGTTAGATACAGAGAAAAGCTCCGTCTACACTGTCCCCATCAAACACTCCCAGGACAGGCACAGCACGGGGTTTAGATACAGAGAAAAGCTCCCTCTACACTGTCCCCATCAAACACTCCCCTTACAGATACAGCACGGGGTTAGATACAGAGTAAAGCTCCCTCTACACAGTCCCCATCAAACACTCCCAGGACAGATACAGCACGGGGTTAGATACAGAGTAAAGATCCCTCTACACTGTCACCATCAAACACCCCCAGGACAGGTACAGTACGGGGTTAGATACAGAGTAAGGCTCCCTTGACACTGTCCCCATCAAACAGCCCCAGGACAGGCACAGCACGGGGTTAGATACAGAGTAAAGCTCCCTCTACACTGTCCCCATCAAACACTCCCAGGACAGGTAGAGCACGGGGTTAGATACAGAGAAAAGCTCCCTCTTCACTGTCCCCATCAAACACTCCCAGGACAGGTACGGCACGGGGTTAGATACAGATTAAAAGTCCATCTACACTGTCCCCATCAAACACTCCCAGGACAGGTACTGCAAGGGGTTAGATACAGAGTAAAGCTCCCTCTACACTGTCCCCATCAAACACCCCCAGGACAGGTACAGTACTGAGTTAGATACAGAGTAAAGCTCCCTCTGCACTGTCCCCATCAAACACTCCCAGGACAGGTACAGCACGGGGTTAGATACAGAGTAAAGCTCCCTCTACACTGTCCCCATCAAACACTCCCAGGACAGGTACAGCACGGGGTTAGGTACAGAGTAAAGCTCCCTCTACACTGTCCCCATCAAACACTTTCAGGACAGGTACAGTACTGAGTTAGATACAGAGTAAAGCTCCCTCTGCACTGTCCCCATCAAACACTCCCAGGACAGGTACAGCACGGGGTTAGATACAGAGTAAAGCTCCCTCTACACTGTCCCCATCAAACACTCCCAGGACAGGTACAGCACGGGGTTAGGTACAGAGTAAAGCTCCCTCTACACTGTCCCCATCAAACACTTTCAGGACAGGTACAGCACGGGGTTAGATACAGAGTAAAGCTCCCTCTCCACTGTCCCCAGCAAAAACTCCCAGGACTGTTACAGCACGGGGTTAGATACAGATTAAAGCCCCCTCTACACTGTCCCCACCAAACACTCCCAGGACAGGTACAGCACGGGGTTAGATACAGAGTAAAGCTCCCTCTACACTGTCACCATCACCAGGACAGGTACAGCACGGTTTCGATACAGAGTAAAGCTACCTCTACACTGTCCCCATCAAACACTCCCAGGACAAGTACAGCACGGGGTTAGATACAGAGAAAAGCTCCCTCTACACTGTCCTCATCAAACACTCCCAGGACAGGCACAGCACGGGGTTTAGATACAGAGAAAAGCTCCCTCTACACTGTCCCCATCAAACACTCCCAGGACAGATACAGCACGGGGTTAGATACAGAGTAAAGCTCCCTCTACACAGTCCCCATCAAACACTCCCAGGACAGATACAGCACGGGGTTAGATACAGAGTAAAGACCCCTCTACACTGTCCCCATCAAACACTCCCAGGACAGGCACAGCACGGGGTTAGATACAGAGTAAAGCTCCCTCTACACTGTCCCCATCAAACAGCCCCAGGACAGGTACAGTACTGTGTTAGATACAGAGTAAAGCTCCCTCTGCACTGTCCCCATCAAACACTCCCAGGACAGGTACAGCACGGGGTTAGATACAGAGTAAAGCTCCCTCTACACTGTCCCCATCAAACACTCCAAGGACAGGTACAGCACGGGGTTAGATACAGAGTAAAGCTCCCTCTACACTGTCCCCATCAAACACTCCCAGGACAGGTAAAGCACGGGGTTAGATACAGAGTAAAGCTCCCTCTCCACTGTCCCCAGCAAAAACTCCCAGGACAGTTACAGCACGGGGTTAGATACAGATTAAAGCCCCCTCTACACTGTCCCCATCAAACACTCCCAGGACAAGTACTGCACGGGGTTAGATACAGAGTAAAGCTCCCTCTCCACTGTCCCCATCAAACACTCCCAGGACTGGTACAGCACGGGGTTAGATACAGATTAAAAGTCCATCTACACTGTCCCCATCAAACTCTCCCAGGACAGGTACAGCACGGGGTTAGATACAGAGAAAAGCTCCCTCTACACTGTCCCCATCAAACACTCCCAGGACAGGCACAGCACGGGGTTTAGATACAGAGAAAAGCTCCCTCTACACTGTCCCCATCAAACACTCCCATTACAGATACAGCACGGGGTTAGATACAGAGTAAAGCTCCCTCTACACTGTCCCCATCAAACACTCCCAGGACAGGTAAAGCACGGGGTTAGATACAGAGTAAAGCTCCCTCTTCACTGTCCCCATCAAACACTCCCAGGACAGGTACGGCACGGGGTTAGATACAGATTAAAAGTCCATCTACACTGTCCCCATCAAACACTCCCAGGACAGGTACAGCACGGGGTTAGATACAGAGTAAAGCTCCCTCTACACTGTCCCCATCAAACACCCCCAGGACAGGTACAGTACTGAGTTAGATACAGAGTAAAGCTCCCTCTGCACTGTCCCCATCAAACACTCCCAGGACAGGTACAGCACGGGGTTAGATACAGAGTAAGGCTCCCTTGACACTGTCCCCATCAAACAGCCCCAGGACAGGTACAGCACGGGGTTAGATACAGAGTAAAGCTCCCTCTACACTGTCCCCATCAAACACTCCCAGGACAGGTAGAGCACGGGGTTAGATACAGAGTAAAGCTCCCTCTTCACTGTCCCCATCAAACACTCCCAGGACAGGTACGGCACGGGGTTAGATACAGATTAAAAGTCCATCTACACTGTCCCCATCAAACACTCCCAGGACAGGTACAGCACGGGGTTAGATACAGAGTCAAGCTCCCTCTACACTGTCCCCACCAAACACCCCCAGGACAGGTACAGTACTGAGTTAGATACAGAGTAAAGCTCCCTCTGCACTGTCCCCATCAAACACTCCCAGGACAGGTACAGCACGGGGTTAGATACAGAGTAAAGCTCCCTCTACACTGTCCCCATCAAACACTCCCAGGACAGGTACAGCACGGGGTTAGGTACAGAGTAAAGCTCCCTCTACACTGTCCCCATCAAACACTTTCAGGACAGGTACAGCACGGGGTTAGATACAGAGTAAAGCTCCCTCTCCACTGTCCCCAGCAAAAACTCCCAGGACTGTTACAGCACGGTGTTAGATACAGATTAAAGCCCCCTCTACACTGTCCCCACCAAACACTCCCAGGACAGGTACAGCACGGGGTTAGATACAGAGTAAAGCTCCCTCTACACTGTCCCCATCAAACACTCCCAGGACAGGTACTGCACGGGGTTAGATACAGAGTAAAGCTCCCTCTACACTGTCCCCATCAAACACCCCCAGGACAGGTACAGTACGGGGTTAGATACAGAGTAAGGCTCCCTTGACACTGTCCCCATCAAACAGCCCCAGGACAGGTACAGCTCGGGGTTAGATACAGAGTAAAGCTCCCTCTACACTGTCCCCATCAAACACTCCCAGGACAGGTAGAGCACGGGGTTAGATACAGAGTAAAGCTCCCTCTTCACTGTCCCCATCAAACACTCCCAGGACAGGTACGGCACGGGGTTAGATACAGATTAAAAGTCCATCTACACTGTCCCCATCAAACACTCCCAGGACAGGTACAGCACGGGGTTAGATTCAGAGTAAAGCTCCCTCTACACTGTCCCCATCAAACAACCCCAGGACAGGTACAGTACTGAGTTAGATACAGAGTAAAGCTCCCTCTGCACTGTCCCCATCAAACACTCCCAGGACAGGTACAGCACGGGGTTAGATACAGAGTAAAGCTCCCTCTACACTGTCCCCATCAAACACTCCCAGGACAGGTACAGCACGGGGTTAGGTACAGAGTAAAGCTCCCTCTACACTGTCCCCATCAAACACTTTCAGGACAGGTACAGCACGGGGTTAGATACAGAGTAAAGCTCCCTCTCCACTGTCCCCAGCAAAAACTCCCAGGACTGTTACAGCACGGGGTTAGATACAGATTAAAGCCCCCTCTACACTGTCCCCACCAAACACTCCCAGGACAGGTACAGCACGGGGTTAGATACAGAGTAAAGCTCCCTCTACACTGTCCCCATCACCAGGACAGGTACAGCACGGGTTTCGATACAGAGTAAAGCTACCTCTACACTGCCCCCATCAAACACTCCCAGGACAATTACAGCACGGGGTTAGATACAGAGAAAAGCTCCCTCTACACTGTCCCCATCAAACACTCCCAGGACAGGCACAGCACGGGGTTTAGATACAGAGAAAAGCTCCCTCTACACTGTCCCCATCAAACACTCCCAGGACAGATACAGCACGGGGTTAGATACAGAGTAAAGCTCCCTCTACACAGTCCCCATCAAACACTCCCAGGACAGATACAGCACGGGGTTAGATACAGAGTAAAGATCCCTCTACACTGTCCCCATCAAACACTCCCAGGACAGGTACAGCACGGGGTTAGATACAGAGTAAAGCTCCCTCTACACTGTCCCCATCAAACAGCCCCAGGACAGGTACAGTACTGTGTTAGATACAGAGTAAAGCTCCCTCTGCACTGTCCCCATCAAACACTCCCAGGACAGGTACAGCACGGGGTTAGATACAGAGTAAAGCTCCCTCTACACTGTCCCCATCAAACACTCCCAGGACAGGTACAGCACGGGGTTAGATACAGAGTAAAGCTCCCTCTACACTGTCCCCATCAAACACTCCCAGGACAGGTAAAGCACGGGGTTAGATACAGAGTAAAGCTCCCTCTCCACTGTCCCCAGCAAAAACTCCCAGGACAGTTACAGCACGGGGTTAGATACAGATTAAAGCCCCCTCTACACTGTCCCCATCAAACACTCCCAGGACAGGTACAACACAGGGTTAGATACAGAGTAAAGCTCCCTCTCTACTGTCCCCATCAAACACTGCCAGGACAGGTGCAGCACGGGGTTAGATACAGAGTAAAGTTCCCTCTACACTGTCCCCATCACCAGGACAGGTACAGCACGGGTTTAGATACAGAGTAAAGCTACCTCTACACTGTCCCCATCAAACACGCCCAGGACAGGTACAGCACGGGGTTAGATACAGAGTAAAGCTCCCTCTATACTGTCGCCATCAACCACCCCCAGGACAGGTACAGCACGGTGTTAGATACAGAGTAAAGCTCCCTCTACACTGTCCCCATCAAATACTCCTAGGACAGGTACAGCACGGGGTTAGATACAGAGTAAAGCTCCCTCTACACTTTCCCCATCAAACACTCCCAGGACAGGTACAGCACAGGGTTAGATACAGAGTAAAGCTCCCTCTCTACTGTCCCCATCAAACACTGCCAGGACAGGTGCAGCACGGGGTTAGATACAGAGTAAACCCCCCCTTCACTGTCCCCACCAAACACTCCAAGGACAGGCACAGCACGGGGTTTAGATACAGAGAAAAGCTCTCTCTACACTGTCCCCATCAAACACTCCCAGGACAGGGACAGCACGGGGTTAGATACAGAGTAAAGCTCCCTCTACACTGTCCCCATCAAACACTCCCTGGACAGGTAGAGCATGGGGTTAGATACAGAGCAAAGCATCCTCTACACTGTCCCCATCAAACACTCCCAGGACAGGTACAGCACGGGATTAGATACAGATTAAAAGTCCATCTACACTGTCCCCATCAAACACCCCCAGGACAGGTACAGCAAGGGGTTACATACAGAGTAAAGCTCCCTCTACACAGTCCCCATCAAACACTCCCAGGACAGATACAGCACGGTGTTAGATACAGAGTAAAGATCCCTCTACACTGTCCCCATCAAACACTCCCAGGACAGGTACAGCATGGGGTTAGATACAGAGTAAAGCTCCCTGTACACTGTCCGCATCAAACACACCCAGGCCAGGTACAGTACTGTGTTAGATACAGAGTAAAGCTCCCTCTGCACTGTCCCCATCAAACACTCCCAGGACAGGTACAGCACGGGGTTAGATACAGAGTAAAGCTCCCTCTACACTGTCCCCATCAAACACTCCCAGGACAGGTACAGCACGGGGTTAGATACAGAGTAAAGCTCCCTCTACACTGTCCCCATCAAACACTCCCAGGACAGGTAAAGCACGGGGTTAGATACAGAGTAAAGCTCCCTCTACACTTTCCCATCAAACACTCCCAGGACAGGTACAGCACAGGGTTAGATACAGAGTAAAGCTCCCTCTCTACTGTCCCCATCAAACACTGCCAGGACAGGTGCAGCACGGGGTTAGATACAGAGTAAAGCCCCCTCTTCACTGTCCCCACCAAACACTCCAAGGACAGGCACAGCACGGGGTTTAGATACAGAGAAAAGCTCCCTCTACACTGTCCCCATCAAACACTCCCAGGACAGGGACAGCACGGGGTTAGATACAGAGTAAAGCTCCCTCTACACTGTCCCCATCAAACACTCCCTGGACAGGTAGAGCATGGGGTTAGATACAGAGCAAAGCATCCTCTACACTGTCCCCATCAAACACTCCCAGGACAGGTACAGCACGGGATTAGATACAGATTAAAAGTCCATCTACACTGTCCCCATCAAACACCCCCAGGACAGGTACAGCAAGGGGTTACATACAGAGTAAAGCTCCCTCTACACAGTCCCCATCAAACACTCCCAGGACAGATACAGCACGGTGTTAGATACAGAGTAAAGATCCCTCTACACTGTCCCCATCAAACACTCCCAGGACAGGTACAGCATGGGGTTAGATACAGAGTAAAGCTCCCTCTACACTGTCCGCATCAAACACACCCAGGCCAGGTACAGTACTGTGTTAGATACAGAGTAAAGCTCCCTCTGCACTGTCCCTATCAAACACTCCCAGGACAGGTACAGCACGGGGTTAGATACAGAGTAAAGCTCCCTCTACACTGTCCCCATCAAACACTCCCAGGACAGGTACAGCACGGGGTTAGATACAGAGTAAAGCTCCCTCTACACTGTCCCCATCAAACACTCCCAGGACAGGTAAAGCACGGGGTTAGATACAGAGTGAAGCTCCCTCTCCACTGTCCCCAGCAAAAACTCCCAGGACAGTTACAGCACGGGGTTAGATACAGATTAAAGCCCCCTCTACACTGTCCCCAGCAAAAACTCCCAGGACAGTTACAGCACGGGGTTAGATACAGAGTAAAGCTCCCTCTACACTGTCCCCATCAAACACTCCCAGGACAGGTAGAGCACGGGGTGAGATACAGAGAAAAGCTCCCTCTTCACTGTCCCCATCAAACACTCCCAGGACAGGTACGGCACGGGGTTAGATACAGATTAAAAGTCCATCTACACTGTCCCCATCAAACACTCCCAGGACAGGTACAGCACGGGGTTAGATACAGAGTAAAGCTCCCTCTACACTGTGCCCATCAAACACCCCCAGGACAGGTACAGTACTGAGTTAGATACAGAGTAAAGCTCCCTCTGCACGGTAGCATAGTGGATAGCACAATTGCTTCACAGCTCCAGGCTCCCAGGTTCGATTCCAGCTTGGGTCACTGTCTGTGCGGAGTCTGCACATCCTCCCCGTGTGTGCGTGGGTTTCCTCCGGGTGCTCCGGTTTCCTCCCACAGTCCAAAGATGTGCGGGTTAGGTGGATTGGCCATGATAAATTGCCCTTAGTAACCACAATTGCCCTTAATGTTGGGTGGGGTCACTGGGTTATGGGGATAGGGTGGAGGTGTTGACCTTGGGTAGGGTGCTCTTTCCAAGAGCCGGTGCTGACTCGATGGGCCGAATGGTCTCCTTCAGCACTGTAAATTCTATGATGATGATCTATGATGCACTGTCCCCATCAAACACTCCCAGGACAGGTACAGCACGGGGTTAGATACAGAGTAAAGCTCCCTCTACACTGTCCCCATCAAACACTCCCAGGACAGGTACAGCACGGGGTTAGGTACAGAGTAAAGCTCCCTCTACACTGTCCCCATCAAACACTTTCAGGACAGGTACAGCACGGGGTTAGATACAGAGTAAAGCTCCCTCTCCACTGTCCCCAGCAAAAACTCCCAGGACTGTTACAGCACGGGGTTAGATACAGATTAAAGCCCCCTCTACACTGTCCCCACCAAACACTCCCAGGACAGGTACAGCACGGGGTTAGATACAGAGTAAAGCTCCCTCTACACTGTCACCATCACCAGGACAGGTACAGCACGGGTTTCGATACAGAGTAAAGCTACCTCTACACTGTCCCCATCAAACACTCCCAGGACAAGTACAGCACGGGGTTAGATACAGAGAAAAGCTCCCTCTACACTGTCCCCATCAAACACTCCCAGGACAGGCACAGCACGGGGTTTAGATACAGAGAAAAGCTCCCTCTACACTGTCCCCATCAAACACTCCCAGGACAGATACAGCACGGGGTTAGATACAGAGTAAAGCTCCCTCTATACAGTCCCCATCAAACACTCCCAGGACAGATACAGCACGGGGTTAGATACAGAGTAAAGACCCCTCTACACTGTCCCCATCAAACACTCCCAGGACAGGCACAGCACGGGGTTAGATACAGAGTAAAGCTCCCTCTACACTGTCCCCATCAAACAGCCCCAGGACAGGTACAGTACTGTGTTAGATACAGAGTAAAGCTCCCTCTGCACTGTCCCCATCAAACACTCCCAGGACAGGTACAGGACGGGGTTAGATACAGAGTAAAGCTCCCGCTACACTGTCCCCATCAAACACTCCCAGGACAGGTACAGCACGGGGTTAGATACAGAGTAAAGCTCCCTCTACACTGTCCCCATCAAACACTCCCAGGACAGGTAAAGCACGGGGTTAGATACAGAGTAAAGCTCCCTCTCCACTGTCCCCAGCAAAAACTCCCAGGACAGTTACAGCACGGGGTTAGATACAGATTAAAGCCCCCTCTACACTGTCCCCATCAAACACTCCCAGGACAAGTACTGCACGGGGTTAGATACAGAGTAAAGCTCCCTCTCCACTGTCCCCATCAAACACTCCCAGGACTGGTACAGCACGGGGTTAGATACAGATTAAAAGTCCATCTACACTGTCCCCATCAAACTCTCCCAGGACAGGTACAGCACGGGGTTAGATACAGAGAAAAGCTCCGTCTACACTGTCCCCATCAAACACTCCCAGGACAGGCACAGCACGGGGTTTAGATACAGAGAAAAGCTCCCTCTACACTGTCCCCATCAAACACTCCCCTTACAGATACAGCACGGGGTTAGATACAGAGTAAAGCTCCCTCTACACAGTCCCCATCAAACACTCCCAGGACAGATACAGCACGGGGTTAGATACAGAGTAAAGATCCCTCTACACTGTCACCATCAAACACCCCCAGGACAGGTACAGTACGGGGTTAGATACAGAGTAAGGCTCCCTTGACACTGTCCCCATCAAACAGCCCCAGGACAGGCACAGCACGGGGTTAGATACAGAGTAAAGCTCCCTCTACACTGTCCCCATCAAACACTCCCAGGACAGGTAGAGCACGGGGTTAGATACAGAGAAAAGCTCCCTCTTCACTGTCCCCATCAAACACTCCCAGGACAGGTACGGCACGGGGTTAGATACAGATTAAAAGTCCATCTACACTGTCCCCATCAAACACTCCCAGGACAGGTACTGCAAGGGGTTAGATACAGAGTAAAGCTCCCTCTACACTGTCCCCATCAAACACCCCCAGGACAGGTACAGTACTGAGTTAGATACAGAGTAAAGCTCCCTCTGCACTGTCCCCATCAAACACTCCCAGGACAGGTACAGCACGGGGTTAGATACAGAGTAAAGCTCCCTCTACACTGTCACCATCACCAGGACAGGTACAGCACGGTTTCGATACAGAGTAAAGCTACCTCTACACTGTCCCCATCAAACACTCCCAGGACAAGTACAGCACGGGGTTAGATACAGAGAAAAGCTCCCTCTACACTGTCCTCATCAAACACTCCCAGGACAGGCACAGCACGGGGTTTAGATACAGAGAAAAGCTCCCTCTACACTGTCCCCATCAAACACTCCCAGGACAGATACAGCACGGGGTTAGATACAGAGTAAAGCACCCTCTACACAGTCCCCATCAAACACTCCCAGGACAGATACAGCACGGGGTTAGATACAGAGTAAAGACCCCTCTACACTGTCCCCATCAAACACTCCCAGGACAGGCACAGCACGGGGTTAGATACAGAGTAAAGCTCCCTCTACACTGTCCCCATCAAACAGCCCCAGGACAGGTACAGTACTGTGTTAGATACAGAGTAAAGCTCCCTCTGCACTGTCCCCATCAAACACTCCCAGGACAGGTACAGCACGGGGTTAGATACAGAGTAAAGCTCCCTCTACACTGTCCCCATCAAACACTCCAAGGACAGGTACAGCACGGGGTTAGATACAGAGTAAAGCTCCCTCTACACTGTCCCCATCAAACACTCCCAGGACATGTAAAGCACGGGGTTCGATACAGAGTAAAGCTCCCTCTCCACTGTCCCCAGCAAAAACTCCCAGGACAGTTACAGCACGGGGTTAGATACAGATTAAAGCCCCCTCTACACTGTCCCCATCAAACACTCCCAGGACAAGTACTGCACGGGGTTAGATACAGAGTAAAGCTCCCTCTCCACTGTCCCCATCAAACACTCCCAGGACTGGTACAGCACGGGGTTAGATACAGATTAAAAGTCCATCTACACTGTCCCCATCAAACTCTCCCAGGACAGGTACAGCACGGGGTTAGATACAGAGAAAAGCTCCCTCTACACTGTCCCCATCAAACACTCCAAGGACAGGCACAGCACGGGGTTTAGATACAGAGAAAAGCTCCCTCTACACTGTCCCCATCAAACACTCCCAGGACAGGTAAAGCACGGGGTTAGATACAGAGTAAAGCTCCCTCTTCACTGTCCCCATCAAACACTCCCAGGACAGGTACGGCACGGGGTTAGATACAGATTAAAAGTCCATCTACACTGTCCCCATCAAACACTCCCAGGACAGGTACAGCACGGGGTTAGATACAGAGTAAAGCTCCCTCTACACTGTCCCCATCAAACACCCCCAGGACAGGTACAGTACTGAGTTAGATACAGAGTAAAGCTCCCTCTGCACTGTCCCCATCAAACACTCCCAGGACAGGTACAGCACGGGGTTAGATACAGAGTAAGGCTCCCTTGACACTGTCCCCATCAAACAGCCCCAGGACAGGTACAGCACGGGGTTAGATACAGAGTAAAGCTCCCTCTACACTGTCCCCATCAAACACTCCCAGGACAGGTAGAGCACGGGGTTAGATACAGAGTAAAGCTCCCTCTTCACTGTCCCCATCAAACACTCCCAGGACAGGTACGGCACGGGGTTAGATACAGATTAAAAGTCCATCTACACTGTCCCCATCAAACACTCCCAGGACAGGTACAGCACGGGGTTAGATACAGAGTCAAGCTCCCTCTACACTGTCCCCACCAAACACCCCCAGGACAGGTACAGTACTGAGTTAGATACAGAGTAAAGCTCCCTCTGCACTGTCCCCATCAAACACTCCCAGGACAGGTACAGCACGGGGTTAGATACAGAGTAAAGCTCCCTCTACACTGTCCCCATCAAACACTCCCAGGACAGGTACAGCACGGGGTTAGGTACAGAGTAAAGCTCCCTCTACACTGTCCCCATCAAACACTTTCAGGACAGGTACAGCACGGGGTTAGATACAGAGTAAAGCTCCCTCTCCACTGTCCCCAGCAAAAACTCCCCGGACTGTTACAGCACGGTGTTAGATACAGATTAAAGCCCCCTCTACACTGTCCCCACCAAACACTCCCAGGACAGGTACAGCACGGGGTTAGATACAGAGTAAAGCTCCCTCTACACTGTCCCCATCAAACACTCCCAGGACAGGTACTGCACGGGGTTAGATACAGAGTAAAGCTCCCTCTACACTGTCCCCATCAAACACCCCCAGGACAGGTACAGTACGGGGTTAGATACAGAGTAAGGCTCCCTTGACACTGTCCCCATCAAACAGCCCCAGGACAGGTACAGCTCGGGGTTAGATACAGAGTAAAGCTCCCTCTACACTGTCCCCATCAAACACTCCCAGGACAGGTAGAGCACGGGGTTAGATACAGAGTAAAGCTCCCTCTTCACTGTCCCCATCAAACACTCCCAGGACAGGTACGGCACGGGGTTAGATACAGATTAAAAGTCCATCTACACTGTCCCCATCAAACACTCCCAGGACAGGTACAGCACGGGGTTAGATTCAGAGTAAAGCTCCCTCTACACTGTCCCCATCAAACAACCCCAGGACAGGTACAGTACTGAGTTAGATACAGAGTAAAGCTCCCTCTGCACTGTCCCCATCAAACACTCCCAGGACAGGTACAGCACGGGGTTAGATACAGAGTAAAGCTCCCTCTACACTGTCCCCATCAAACACTCCCAGGACAGGTACAGCACGGGGTTAGGTACAGAGTAAAGCTCCCTCTACACTGTCCCCATCAAACACTTTCAGGACAGGTACAGCACGGGGTTACATACAGAGTAAAGCTCCCTCTCCACTGTCCCCAGCAAAAACTCCCAGGACTGTTACAGCACGGGGTTAGATACAGATTAAAGCCCCCTCTACACTGTCCCCACCAAACACTCCCAGGACAGGTACAGCACGGGGTTAGATACAGAGTAAAGCTCCCTCTACACTGTCCCCATCACCAGGACAGGTACAGCACGGGTTTCGATACAGAGTAAAGCTACCTCTACACTGCCCCCATCAAACACTCCCAGGACAATTACAGCACGGGGTTAGATACAGAGAAAAGCTCCCTCTACACTGTCCCCATCAAACACTCCCAGGACAGGCACAGCACGGGGTTTAGATACAGAGAAAAGCTCCCTCTACACTGTCCCCATCAAACACTCCCAGGACAGATACAGCACGGGGTTAGATACAGAGTAAAGCTCCCTCTACACTGTCCCCATCAAACAGCCCCAGGACAGGTACAGTACTGTGTTAGATACAGAGTAAAGCTCCCTCTGCACTGTCCCCATCAAACACTCCCAGGACAGGTACAGCACGGGGTTAGATACAGAGTAAAGCTCCCTCTACACTGTCCCCATCAAACACTCCCAGGACAGGTACAGCACGGGGTTAGATACAGAGTAAAGCTCCCTCTACACTGTCCCCATCAAACACTCCCAGGACAGGTAAAGCACGGGGTTAGATACAGAGTAAAGCTCCCTCTCCACTGTCCCCAGCAAAAACTCCCAGGACAGTTACAGCACGGGGTTAGATACAGATTAAAGCCCCCTCTACACTGTCCCCATCAAACACTCCCAGGACAAGTACTGCACGGGGTTAGATACAGAGTAAAGCTCCCTCTCCACTGTCCCCATCAAACACTCCCAGGACAGGTACAGCACGGGGTTAGATACAGATTAAAAGTCCATCTACACTGTCCCCATCAAACTCTCCCAGGACAGGTACAGCACGGGGTTAGATACAGAGTAAAGCTCCCTCTACACTGTCCCCATCAAACACCCCCAGGACAGGTACAGTACTGAGTTAGATACAGAGTAAAGCTCCCTCTGCACTGTCCTCATCAAACACTCCCAGGACAGGTACAGCACGGGGTTAGATACAGAGTAAAGCTCCCTCTACACTGTCCCCATCAAACACTCCCAGGACAGGTACAGCACGGGGTTAGATACAGAGTAAAGCTCCCTCTACACTGTCCCCATCAAACACTTTCAGGACAGGTACAGCACGGGGTTAGATCCAGAGTAAAGCTCCCTCTCCACTGTCCCCAGCAAAAACTCCCAGGACTGGTACAGCACGGGGTTAGATACAGATTAAAGCCCCCTCTACACTGTCCCCACCAAACACTCCCAGGACAGGCACAGCACGGGGTTAGATATAGAGTAAAGCTCCCTCTCCACTGTCCCCATCAAACACTCCCAGGACAGGTACTG
Organism: Scyliorhinus torazame; assembly: GCF_047496885.1. NCBI lineage: Eukaryota > Metazoa > Chordata > Chondrichthyes > Carcharhiniformes > Scyliorhinidae > Scyliorhinus > Scyliorhinus torazame. Next base: position 353,875 of record NW_027307892.1, on the reverse strand, counting down.
CACGGGGTTAGATACAGAGTAAAGCTCCCTCTCCACTGTCCCCATCAAACACTCCCAGGACAGGTACTTAGGGAGGGCTTCAGGTATTTGGATAATTGGAGCGCATTCTGGGGAAGGTGGGACCTGTACAAGCATGACGGGTTGCATCTGAACCAGAGGGGCACCAATATCCTGGGAGGGAGGTTTTCTAGTACTCTTCGGGAGGGTTTAAACTAATTTGGCAGGGGAATGGGAACCGGATTTGTAGTCCAGCAACTAAGGTAGCCGATATTCAGGACGCGAAAGCGTGTAATGAGGCAGTGGGGAAGGGAACACTGACAAAGGAGAGTACTTGCAGGCACGGAGAGGGGTTGAAGTGTGTATACTTCAAACCAAGAAGCATCAGGAATAAGGTGGGTGAACTTAAGGCATGGATCGGTACTTGGGACTACGATGTGGTGGCCATCACGGAAACTTGGATAGAAGAGGGGCAGAAATGGTTGTTGGAGGTCCCTGGTTATAGATGTTTCAATAAGATTAGGGAGGGTGGTAAAAGAGGTGGGGGGGTGGCATTATTAATTAGAGATAGTATAACAGCTGCAGAAAGGCAGTTCGAGGAGTATCAGCCTACTGAGGTAGTGTGGGTTGAAGTCAGAAATAGGAAAGGAGCAGTCACCTTGTTAGGAGTTTTCTATAGGCCCCCCAATAGTAGCAGAGATGTGGAGGAACAGATTGGGAAACAGATTTTGGAAAGGTGCAGAAGTCATAGGGTAGTAGTCATGGGCGACTTTAACTTCCCAAATATTGAGTGGAAACTCTTTAGATCAAATAGTTTGGATGGGGTGGTGTTTGTGCAGTGTGTCCAGGAAGCTTTTCTAACACAGTATGTAGACTGTCCGACCAGAGGAGGGGCAATATTGGATTTAGTACTGGGTAATGAGCCAGGGCAAGTGATAGATTTGTTAGTGGGGGAGCATTTTGGAGATAGTGACCACAATTCTGTGACTTTCACTTTAGTAATGGAGAGGGATAGGTACGTGCAACAGGGCAAGGTTTACAATTGGGGGAAGGGTAAATACGATGTTGTCAGACAAGAATTGAAGTGCATAAGTTGGGAACATAGGCTGGCAGGGAAGGACACAAATGAAATGTGGAACTTGTTCAAGGAACAGGTGCTACGTGTCCTTGATATGTATGTCCCTGTCAGGCAGGGAAGAGATGGTCGAGTGAGGGAACCATGGTTGACAAGAGAGGTTGAATGTCTTGTTAAGAGGAAAAAGGTGACTTATGTAAGGCTGAGGAAACAAGGTTCAGACAGGGCATTGGAGGGATACAAGATAGCCAGGAGGGAACTGAAGAAAGGGATTAGGAGAGCTAAGAGAGGGCATGAACAATCTTTGGCGGGTAGGATCAAGGAAAACCCCAAGGCCTTTTACACATATGTGAGAAATATGAGAATGACTAGAGCGAGGGTAGGTCCGATCAAGGACAGTAGCGGGAGATTGTGTATTGAGTCTGAAGAGATAGGAGAGGTCTTGAGCGAGTACTTTTCTTCTGTATTTACAAATGAGAGGGGCGATATTGTTGGAGAGGACAGTGTGAAACAGATTGGTAAGCTCGAGGAAATACTTGTTAGGAAGGAAGATGTGTTGGGCATTTTGAAAAACTTGAGGATAGACAAGTCCCCCGGGCCTGACGGGATATATCCAAGGATTCTATGGGAAGCAAGAGATGAAATTGCAGAGCCGTTGGCAATGATCTTTTCGTCCTCACTGTCAACAGGGGTGGTACCAGGGGATTGGAGAGTGGCGAATGTCGTGCCCCTGTTCAAAAAAGGGACTAGGGATAACCCTGGGAATTACAGGCCAGTTAGTCTTACTTCGGTGGTAGGCAAAGTAATGGAAAGGGTACTGAAGGATAGGATTTCTGAGCATCTGGAAAGACACTGCTTGATTAGGGATAGTCAGCACGGATTTGTGAGGGGTAGGTCTTGCCTTACAAATCTTATTGAATTCTTTGAGGAGGTGACCAAGCATGTGGATGAAGGTAAAGCAGTGGATGTAGTGTACATGGATTTTAGTAAGGCATTTGATAAAGTTCCCCATGGTAGGCTTATGCAGAAAGTAAGGAGGCATGGGATAGTGGGAAATTTGGCCAGTTGGATAACGAACTGGCTAACCGATAGAAGTCAGAGAGTGGTGGTGGATGGCAAATATTCAGCCTGGATCCCAGTTACCAGTGGCGTACCGCAGGGATCAGTTCTGGGTCCTCTGCTGTTTGTGATTTTCATTAATGACTTGGATGAGGGAGTTGAAGGGTGGGTCAGTAAATTTGCAGACGATACGAAGATTGGTGGAGTTGTGGATAGTAAGGAGGGCTGTTGTCAGCTGCAAAGAGACATAGATAGGATGCAGAGCTGGGCTGAGAAGTGGCAGATGGAGTTTAACCCTGAAAAGTGTGAGGTTGTCCATTTTGGAAGGACAAATATGAATGTGGAATACAGGGTTAACGGTAGAGTTCTTGGCAATGTGGAGGAGCAGAGAGATCTTGGGGTCTATGTTCATACATCTTTGAAAGTTGCCACTCAAGTGGATAGAGCTGTGAAGAAGGCCTATGGTGTGCTCGCGTTCATTAACAGAGGGATTGAATTTAAGAGCCGTGAGGTGATGATGCAGCTGTACAAAACTTTGGTAAGGCCACATTTGGAGTACTGTGTCCAGTTCTGGTCGCCTCATTTTAGGAAGGATGTGGAAGCTTTGGAAAAGGTGCAAAGAAGATTTACCAGGATGTTGCCTGGAATGGAGAGTAGGTCTTACGAGGAAAGGTTGAGGGTGCTAGGCCTTTTCTCATTAGAACGGAGAAGGATGAGGGGCGACTTGATAGAGGTTTATAAGATGATCAGGGGAATAGATAGAGTAGACAGTCAGAGACTTTTTCCCCGGGTGGAACAAACCATTACAAGGGGACATAAATTTAAGGTGAAAGGTGGAAGATATAGGAGGGAAATCAGAGGTAGGTTCTTTACCCAGAGAGTAGTGGGGGCATGGAATGCACTGCCTGTGGAAGTAGTTGAGTCGGAAACATTAGGGACCTTCAAGCAGCTGTTGGATAGGTACATGGATTACGGTTAAATGATATAGTGTAGATTTATTTGTTCTCAAGGGCAGCACGGTAGCATTGTGGATAGCACAATTGCTTCACAGCTCCAGGGTCCCAGGTTCGATTCCGGCTTGGGTCACTGACTGTTCGGAGTCTGCACGTCCTCCCCGTGTCTGCGTGGGTTTCCTCCGGGTGCTCCGGTTTCCTCCCACAATCCAAAGATGTGCAGGTTAGGTAAATTGGCCAATGATAAATTGCCCTTAATGTCCAAATTGCCCTTGGTGTTGGGTGAAGGTGTTGAGTTTGGGTAGGGTGCTCTTTCCAAGAGCCGGTGCAGACTCAAAGGGCCGAATGGCCTCCTTCTGCACTGTAAATTCAATGATAATCTATGATTAATCTAGGACAAAGGTTCGGCACAACATCGTGGGCCGAAGGGCCTGTTCTGTGCTGTATTTTCTATGTTCTATGTTCTATGTTCTATGTACTGCACGGGGTTAGATACAGAGTAAAGCTCCCTCTACACTGTCCCCATCAAACACCCCCAGGACAGGCACAGTACGGGGTTAGATACAGAGTAAGGCTCCCTTGACACTGTCCCCATCAAACACTCCCAGGACAGGCACAGCACGGGGTTAGATACAGAGTAAAGCTCCCTCTACACTGTCCCCATCAAACAGCCCCAGGACAGGTACAGTACTGTGTTAGATACAGAGTAAAGCTCCCTCTGCACTGTCCCCATCAAACACTCCCAGGACAGGTACAGCACGGGGTTAGATACAGAGTAAAGCTCCCGCTACACTGTCCCCATCAAACACTCCCAGGACAGGTACAGCACGGGGTTAGATACAGAGTAAAGCTCCCTCTACACTGTCCCCATCAAACACTCCCAGGACAGGTAAAGCACGGGGTTAGATACAGAGTAAAGCTCCCTCTCCACTGTCCCCAGCAAAAACTCCCAGGACAGTTACAGCACGGGGTTAGATACAGAGTAAAGACCCCTCTACACTGTCCCCATCAAACACTCCCAGGACAGGCACAGCACGGGGTTAGATACAGAGTAAAGCTCCCTCTACACTGTCCCCATCAAACAGCCCCAGGACAGGTACAGTACTGTGTTAGATACAGAGTAAAGCTCCCTCTGCACTGTCCCCATCAAACACTCCCAGGACAGGTACAGCACGGGGTTAGATACAGAGTAAAGCTCCCGCTACACTGTCCCCATCAAACACTCCCAGGACAGGTACAGCACGGGGTTAGATACAGAGTAAAGCTCCCTCTACACTGTCCCCATCAAACACTCCCAGGACAGGTAAAGCACGGGGTTAGATACAGAGTAAAGCTCCCTCTCCACTGTCCCCAGCAAAAACTCCCAGGACAATTACAGCACGGGGTTAGATACAGATTAAAGCCCCCTCTACACTGTCCCCATCAAACACTCCCAGGACAAGTACTGCACGGGGTTAGATACAGAGTAAAGCTCCCTCTCCACTGTCCCCATCAAACACTCCCAGGACTGGTACAGCACGGGGTTAGATACAGATTAAAAGTCCATCTACACTGTCCCCATCAAACTCTCCCAGGACAGGTACAGCACGGGGTTAGATACAGAGAAAAGCTCCGTCTACACTGTCCCCATCAAACACTCCCAGGACAGGCACAGCACGGGGTTTAGATACAGAGAAAAGCTCCCTCTACACTGTCCCCATCAAACACTCCCATTACAGATACAGCACGGGGTTAGATACAGAGTAAAGCTCCCTCTACACAGTCCCCATCAAACACTCCCAGGACAGATACAGCACGGGGTTAGATACAGAGTAAAGATCCCTCTACACTGTCACCATCAAACACCCCCAGGACAGGTACAGTACGGGGTTAGATACAGAGTAAGGCTCCCTTGACACTGTCCCCATCAAACAGCCCCAGGACAGGAACAGCACGGGGTTAGATACAGAGTAAAGCTCCCTCTACACTGTCCCCATCAAACACTCCCAGGACAGGTAGAGCACGGGGTTAGATACAGAGAAAAGCTCCCTCTTCACTGTCCCCATCAAACACTCCCAGGACAGGTACGGCACGGGGTTAGATACAGATTAAAAGTCCATCTACACTGTCCCCATCAAACACTCCCAGGACAGGTACAGCACGGGGTTAGATACAGAGTAAAGCTCCCTCTACACTGTCCCCATCAAACACCCCCAGGACAGGTACAGTACTGAGTTAGATACAGAGTAAAGCTCCCTCTGCACTGTCCCCATCAAACACTCCCAGGACAGGTACAGCACGGGGTTAGATACAGAGTAAAGCTCCCTCTACACTGTCCCCATCAAACACTCCCAGGACAGGTACAGCACGGGGTTAGGTACAGAGTAAAGCTCCCTCTACACTGTCCCCATCAAACAGCCCCAGGACAGGTACAGTACTGTGTTAGATACAGAGTAAAGCTCCCTCTGCACTGTCCCCATCAAACACTCCCAGGACAGGTACAGCACGGGGTTAGATACAGAGTAAAGCTCCCGCTACACTGTCCCCATCAAACACTCCCAGGACAGGTACAGCACGGGGTTAGATACAGAGTAAAGCTCCCTCTACACTGTCCCCATCAAACACTCCCAGGACAGGTAAAGCACGGGGTTAGATACAGAGTAAAGCTCCCTCTCCACTGTCCCCAGCAAAAACTCCCAGGACAATTACAGCACGGGGTTAGATACAGATTAAAGCCCCCTCTACACTGTCCCCATCAAACACTCCCAGGACAAGTACTGCACGGGGTTAGATACAGAGTAAAGCTCCCTCTCCACTGTCCCCATCAAACACTCCCAGGACTGGTACAGCACGGGGTTAGATACAGATTAAAAGTCCATCTACACTGTCCCCATCAAACTCTCCCAGGACAGGTACAGCACGGGGTTAGATACAGAGAAAAGCTCCGTCTACACTGTCCCCATCAAACACTCCCAGGACAGGCACAGCACGGGGTTTAGATACAGAGAAAAGCTCCCTCTACACTGTCCCCATCAAACACTCCCATTACAGATACAGCACGGGGTTAGATACAGAGTAAAGCTCCCTCTACACAGTCCCCATCAAACACTCCCAGGACAGATACAGCACGGGGTTAGATACAGAGTAAAGATCCCTCTACACTGTCACCATCAAACACCCCCAGGACAGGTACAGTACGGGGTTAGATACAGAGTAAGGCTCCCTTGACACTGTCCCCATCAAACAGCCCCAGGACAGGAACAGCACGGGGTTAGATACAGAGTAAAGCTCCCTCTACACTGTCCCCATCAAACACTCCCAGGACAGGTAGAGCACGGGGTTAGATACAGAGAAAAGCTCCCTCTTCACTGTCCCCATCAAACACTCCCAGGACAGGTACGGCACGGGGTTAGATACAGATTAAAAGTCCATCTACACTGTCCCCATCAAACACTCCCAGGACAGGTACAGCACGGGGTTAGATACAGAGTAAAGCTCCCTCTACACTGTCCCCATCAAACACCCCCAGGACAGGTACAGTACTGAGTTAGATACAGAGTAAAGCTCCCTCTGCACTGTCCCCATCAAACACTCCCAGGACAGGTACAGCACGGGGTTAGATACAGAGTAAAGCTCCCTCTACACTGTCCCCATCAAACACTCCCAGGACAGGTACAGCACGGGGTTAGGTACAGAGTAAAGCTCCCTCTACACTGTCCCCACCAAACACTCCCAGGACAGGTACAGCACGGGTTTAGATACAGAGTAAAGCTCCCTCTACACTGTCACCATCACCAGGACAGGTACAGCACGGTTTCGATACAGAGTAAAGCTACCTCTACACTGTCCCCATCAAACACTCCCAGGACAAGTACAGCACGGGGTTAGATACAGAGAAAAGCTCCCTCTACACTGTCCCCATCAAACACTCCCAGGACAGGCACAGCACGGGGTTTAGATACAGAGAAAAGCTCCCTCTACACTGTCCCCATCAAACACTCCCAGGACAGATACAGCACGGGGTTAGATACAGAGTAAAGCTCCCTCTACACAGTCCCCATCAAACACTCCCAGGACAGATACAGCACGGGGTTAGATACAGAGTAAAGACCCCTCTACACTGTCCCCATCAAACACTCCCAGGACAGGCACAGCACGGGGTTAGATACAGAGTAAAGCTCCCACTACACAGTCCCCATCAAACAGCCCCAGGACAGGTACAGTACTGTGTTAGATACAGAGTAAAGCTCCCTCTGCACTGTCCCCATCAAACACTCCCAGGACAGGTACAGCACGGGGTTAGATACAGAGTAAAGCTCCCTCTACACTGTCCCCATCAAACACTCCCAGGACAGGTACAGCACGGGGTTAGATACAGAGTAAAGCTCCCTCTACACTGTCCCCATCAAACACTCCCAGGACAGGTAAAGCACGGGGTTAGATACAGAGTAAAGCTCCCTCTCCACTGTCCCCAGCAAAAACTCCCAGGACAGTTACAGCACGGGGTTAGATACAGATTAAAGCCCCCTCTACACTGTCCCCATCAAACACTCCCAGGACTGGTACAGCACGGGGTTAGATACAGATTAAAAGTCCATCTACACTGTCCCCATCAAACTCTCCCAGGACAGGTACAGCACGGGGTTAGATACAGAGAAAAGCTCCCTCTACACTGTCCCCATCAAACACTCCCAGGACAGGCACAGCACGGGGTTTAGATACAGAGAAAAGCTCCCTCTACACTGTCCCCATCAAACACTCCCATTACAGATACAGCACGGGGTTAGATACAGAGTAAAGCTCCCTCTACACAGTACCCATCAAACACTCCCAGGACAGATACAGCACGGGGTTAGATACAGAGTAAAGATCCCTCTACACTGTCCCCATCAAACACACCCAGGACAGGTACAGCATGGGGTTAGATACAGAGTAAAGCTCCCTCTACACTGTCCCCATCAAACACACCCAGGCCAGGTACAGTGCTGTGTTAGATACAGAGTAAAGCTCCCTCTGCACTGTCCCCATCAAACACTCCCAGGACAGGTACAGCACAGGGTTAGATACAGAGTAAAGCTCCCTCTACACTGTCCCCATCAAACACTCCCAGGACAGGTACAGCACGGGGTTAGATACAGAGTAAAGCTCCCTCTACACTGTCCCCATCAAACACTCCCAGGACAGGTAAAGCACGGGGTTAGATACAGAGTAAAGCTCCCTCTCCACTGTCCCCAGCAAAAACTCCCAGGACAGTTACAGCACGGGGTTAGATACAGATTAAAGCCCCCTCTACACTGTCCCCATCAAACACTCCCAGGACAAGTACTGCACGGGGTTAGATACAGAGTAAAGCTCCCTCTCCACTGTCCCCATCAAACACTCCCAGGACAGGTACTGCACGGGGTTAGATACAGAATAAAGCTCCCTCTACACTGTCCCCATCAAACACCCCCAGGACAGGTACAGTACGGGGTTAGATACAGAGTAAGGCTCCCATGACACTGTCCCCATCAAACAGCCCCAGGACAGGTACAGCACGGGGTTAGATACAGAGTAAAGCTCCCTCTACACTGTCCCCATCAAACACTCCCAGGACAGGTAGAGCACGGGGTTAGATACAGAGTAAAGCTCCCTCTTCACTGTCCCCATCAAACACTCCCAGGACAGGTACGGCACGGGGTTAGATACAGATTAAAAGTCCATCTACACTGTCCCCATCAAACACTCCCAGGACAGGTACAGCACGGGGTTAGATACAGAGTAAAGCTCCCTCTACACTGTCCCCATCAAACACCCCCAGGACAGGTACAGTACTGAGTTAGATACAGAGTAAAGCTCCCTCTGCACTGTCCCCATCAAACACTCCCAGGACAGGTACAGCACGTGGTTAGATACAGAGTAAAGCTCCCTCTACACTGTCCCCATCAAACACTCCCAGGACAGGTACAGCACGGGGTTAGGTACAGAGTAAAGCTCCCTCTACACTGTCCCCATCAAACACTTTCAGGAGAGGTACAGCACGGGGTTAGATACAGAGTAAAGCTCCCTCTCCACTGTCCCCAGCAAAAACTCCCAGGACTGTTACAGCACGGGGTTAGATACAGAGTAAAGCTCGCTCTACACTGTCCCCATCAAACACCCCCAGGACAGGTACAGTACTGAGTTAGATACAGAGTAAAGCTCCCTCTGCACTGTCCCCATCAAACACTCCCAGGACAGGTAGAGCACGGGGTTAGATACAGAGAAAAGCTCCCTCTTCACTGTCCCCATCAAACACTCCCAGGACAGGTACGGCACGGGGTTAGATACAGATTAAAAGTCCATCTACACTGTCCCCATCAAACACTCCCAGGACAGGTACAGCACGGGGTTAGATACAGAGTAAAGCTCCCTCTACACTGTCCCCATCAAACACCCCCAGGACAGGTACAGTACTGAGTTAGATACAGAGTAAAGCTCCCTCTGCACTGTCCCCATCAAACACTCCCAGGACAGGTACAGCACGGGGTTAGATACAGAGTAAAGCTCCCTCTACACTGTCCCCATCAAACACTCCCAGGACAGGTACAGCACGGGGTTAGGTACAGAGTAAAGCTCCCTCTACACTGTCCCCATCAAACACTTTCAGGACAGGTACAGCACGGGGTTAGATACAGAGTAAAGCTCCCTCTCCACTGTCCCCAGCAAAAACTCCCAGGACTGTTACAGCACGGGGTTAGATACAGATTAAAGCCCCCTCTACACTGTCCCCACCAAACACTCCCAGGACAGGTACAGCACGGGTTCAGATACAGAGTAAAGCTCCCTCTACACTGTCACCATCACCAGGACAGGTACAGCACGGTTTCGATACAGAGTAAAGCTACCTCTACACTGTCCCCATCAAACACTCCCAGGACAAGTACAGCACGGGGTTAGATACAGAGAAAAGCTCCCTCTACACTGTCCCCATCAAACACTCCCAGGACAGGCACAGCACGGGGTTTAGATACAGAGAAAAGCTCCCTCTACACTGTCCCCATCAAACACTCCCAGGACAGATACAGCACGGGGTTAGATACAGAGTAAAGCTCCCTCTACACAGTCCCCATCAAACACTCCCAGGACAGATACAGCACGGGGTTAGATACAGAGTAAAGACCCCTCTACACTGTCCCCATCAAACACTCCCAGGACAGGCACAGCACGGGGTTAGATACAGAGTAAAGCTCCCACTACACAGTCCCCATCAAACAGCCCCAGGACAGGTACAGTACTGTGTTAGATACAGAGTAAAGCTCCCTCTGCACTGTCCCCATCAAACACTCCCAGGACAGGTACAGCACGGGGTTAGATACAGAGTAAAGCTCCCTCTACACTGTCCCCATCAAACACTCCCAGGACAGGTACAGCACGGGGTTAGATACAGAGTAAAGCTCCCTCTACACTGTCCCCATCAAACACTCCCAGGACAGGTAAAGCACGGGGTTAGATACAGAGTAAAGCTCCCTCTCCACTGTCCCCAGCAAAAACTCCCAGGACAGTTACAGCACGGGGTTAGATACAGATTAAAGCCCCCTCTACACTGTCCCCATCAAACACTCCCAGGACTGGTACAGCACGGGGTTAGATACAGATTAAAAGTCCATCTACACTGTCCCCATCAAACTCTCCCAGGACAGGTACAGCACGGGGTTAGATACAGAGAAAAGCTCCCTCTACACTGTCCCCATCAAACACTCCCAGGACAGGCACAGCACGGGGTTTAGATACAGAGAAAAGCTCCCTCTACACTGTCCCCATCAAACACTCCCATTACAGATATAGCACGGGGTTAGATACAGAGTAAAGCTCCCTCTACACAGTACCCATCAAACACTCCCAGGACAGATACAGCACGGGGTTAGATACAGAGTAAAGATCCCTCTACACTGTCCCCATCAAACACTCCCAGGACAGGTACAGCATGGGGTTAGATACAGAGTAAAGCTCCCTCTACACTGTCCCCATCAAACACACCCAGGCCAGGTACAGTGCTGTGTTAGATACAGAGTAAAGCTCCCTCTGCACTGTCCCCATCAAACACTCCCAGGACAGGTACAGCGCGGGGTTAGATACAGAGTAAAGCTCCCTGTACACTGTCCCCATCAAACACTCCCAGGACAGGTACAGCACGGGGTTAGATACAGAGTAAAGCTCCCTCTACACTGTCCCCATCAAACACTCCCAGGACAGGTAAAGCACGGGGTTAGATACAGAGTAAAGCTCCCTCTCCACTGTCCCCAGCAAAAACTCCCAGGACAGTTACAGCACGGGGTTAGATACAGATTAAAGCCCCCTCTACACTGTCCCCATCAAACACTCCCAGGACAAGTACTGCACGGGGTTAGATACAGAGTAAAGCTCCCTCTCCACTGTCCCCATCAAACACTCCCAGGACAGGTACTGCACGGGGTTAGATACAGAATAAAGCTCCCTCTACACTGTCCCCATCAAACACCCCCAGGACAGGTACAGTACGGGGTTAGATACAGAGTAAGGCTCCCATGACACTGTCCCCATCAAACAGCCCCAGGACAGGTACAGCACGGGGTTAGATACAGAGTAAAGCTCCCTCTACACTGTCCCCATCAAACACTCCCAGGACAGGTAGAGCACGGGGTTAGATACAGAGTAAAGCTCCCTCTTCACTGTCCCCATCAAACACTCCCAGGACAGGTACGGCACGGGGTTAGATACAGATTAAAAGTCCATCTACACTGTCCCCATCAAACACTCCCAGGACAGGTACAGCACGGGGTTAGATACAGAGTAAAGCTCCCTCTACACTGCCCCATCAAACACCCCCAGGACAGGTACAGTACTGAGTTAGATACAGAGTAAAGCTCCCTCTGCACTGTCCCCATCAAACACTCCCAGGACAGGTACAGCACGTGGTTAGATACAGAGTAAAGCTCCCTCTACACTGTCCCCATCAAACACTCCCAGGACAGGTACAGCACGGGGTAAGGTACAGAGTAAAGCTCCCTCTACACTGTCCCCATCAAACACTTTCAGGAGAGGTACAGCACGGGGTTAGATACAGAGTAAAGCTCCCTCTCCACTGTCCCCAGCAAAAACTCCCAGGACTGTTACAGCACGGTGTTAGATACAGATTAAAGCCCCCTCTACACTGTCCCCACCAAACACTCCCAGGACAGGTACAGCACGGGGTTAGATACAGAGTAAAGCTCCCTCTACACTGTCCCCATCAAACACTCCCAGGACAGGTACTGCACGGGGTTAGATACAGAGTAAAGCTCCCTCTACACTGTCCCCATCAAACACCCCCAGGACAGGTACAGTACGGGGTTAGATACAGAGTAAGGCTCCCTTGACACTGTCCCCATCAAACAGCCCCAGGACAGGTACAGCACGGGGTTAGATACAGAGTAAAGCTCCCTCTACACTGTCCCCATCAAACACTCCCAGGACAGGTAGAGCACGGGGTTAGATACAGAGTAAAGCTCCCTCTTCACTGTCCCCATCAAACACTCCCAGGACAGGTACGGCACGGGGTTAGATACAGATTAAAAGTCCATCTACACTGTCCCCATCAAACACTCCCAGGACAGGTACAGCACGGGGTTAGATACAGAGTAAAGCTCCCTCTACACTGTCCCCATCAAACACCCCCAGGACAGGTACAGTACTGAGTTAGATACAGAGTAAAGCTCCCTCTGCACTGTCCCCATCAAACACTCCCAGGACAGGTACAGCACGGGGTTAGATACAGAGTAAAGCTCCCTCTACACTGTCCCCATCAAACACTCCCAGGACAGGTATAGCACGGGGTTAGGTACAGAGTAAAGCTCCCTCTACACTGTCCCCATCAAACACTTTCAGGACAGGTACAGCACGGGGTTAGATACAGAGTAAAGCTCCCTCTCCACTGTCCCCAGCAAAAACTCCCAGGACTGTTACAGCACGGGGTTAGATACAGATTAAAGCCCCCTCTACACTGTCCCCACCAAACACTCCCAGGACAGGTACAGCACGGGGTTAGATACAGAGTAAAGCTCCCTCTACACTGTCCCCATCACCAGGACAGGTACAGCACGGGTTTCGATACAGAGTAAAGCTACCTCTACACTGCCCCCATCAAACACTCCCAGGACAATTACAGCACGGGGTTAGATACAGAGAAAAGCTCCCTCTACACTGTCCCCATCAAACACTCCCAGGACAGGCACAGCACGGGGTTTAGATACAGAGAAAAGCTCCCTCTACACTGTCCCCATCAAACACTCCCAGGACAGATACAGCACGGGGTTAGATACAGAGTACAGCTCCCTCTACACAGTCCCCATCAAACACTCCCAGGACAGATACAGCACGGGGTTAGATACAGAGTAAAGATCCCTCTACACTGTCCCCATCAAACACTCCCAGGACAGGTACAGCACGGGGTTAGATACAGAGTAAAGCTCCCTCTACACTGTCCCCATCAAACAGCCCCAGGACACGTACAGTACTGTGTTAGATACAGAGTAAAGCTCCCTCTGCACTGTCCCCATCAAACACTCCCAGGACAGGTACAGCACGGGGTTAGATACAGAGTAAAGCTCCCTCTACACTGTCCCCATCAAACACTCCCAGGACAGGTACAGCACGGGGTTTGATACAGAGTAAAGCTCCCTCTACACTGTCCCCATCAAACACTCCCAGGACAGGTAAAGCACGGGGTTAGATACAGAGTAAAGCTCCCTCTCCACTGTCCCCAGCAAAAACTCCCAGGACAGTTATAGCACGGGGTTAGATACAGATTAAAGCCCCCTCTACACTGTCGCCATCAAACACTCCCAGGACAAGTACTGCACGGGGTTAGATACAGAGTAAAGCTCCCTCTACACTGTCCACATCAAACACCCCCAGGACAGGTAAAGTACTGAGTTAGATACAGAGTAAAGCTCCCTCTGCACTGTCCTCATCAAACACTCCCAGGACAGGTACAGCACGGGGTTAGATACAGAGTAAAGCTCCCTCTACACTGTCCCCATCAAACACTCCCAGGACAGGTACAGCACGGGGTTAGATACAGAGTAAAGCTCCCTCTACACTGTCCCCATCAAACACTTTCAGGACAGGTACAGCGCGGGGTTAGATCCAGAGTAAAGCTCCCTCTCCACTGTCCCCAGCAAAAACTCCCAGGACTGGTACAGCACGGGGTTAGATACAGATTAAAGCCCCCTCTACACTGTCCCCACCAAACACTCCCAGGACAGGCACAGCACGGGGTTAGATATAGAGTAAAGCTCCCTCTCCACTGTCCCCATCAAACACTCCCAGGACAGGTACTGCACGGGGTTAGATACAGAGTAAAGCTCCCTCTCCACTGTCCCCATCAAACACTCCCAGGACAGGTACTGCACGGGGTTAGATACAGAGTAAAGCTCCCTCTACACTGTCCCCATCAAACACCCCCAGGACAGGCACAGTACGGGGTTAGATACAGAGTAAGGCTCCCTTGACACTGTCCCCATCAAACAGCCCCAGGACAGGTACAGCACGGGGTTAGATACAGAGTAAAGCTCCCTCTACACTGTCCCCATCAAACACTCCCAGGACAGGTACAGCACGGGGTTAGATACAGAGTAAAGCTCCCTCTACACTGTCCCCATCAAACACTCCCAGGACAGGTAAAGCACGGGGTTAGATACAGAGTAAAGCTCCCTCTCCACTGTCCCCAGCAAAAACTCCCAGGACAGTTACAGCACGGGGTTAGATACAGATTAAAGCCCCCTCTACACTGTCCCCATCAAACACTCCCAGGACAAGTACTGCACGGGGTTAGATACAGAGTAAAGCTCCCTCTCCACTGTCCCCATCAAACACTCCCTGGACAGGTACTGCACGGGGTTAGATACAGAGTAAAGCTCCCTCTACACTGTCCCCATCAAACACCCCCAGGACAGGTACAGTACGGGATTGGATACAGAGTAAGTCTCCCTTGACACTGTCCCCATCAAACACTTCCAGGACAGGTAGAGCACGGGGTTAGATACAGAGAAAAGCTCCCTCTTCACTGTCCCCATCAAACACTCCAAGGACAGGTACAGCACGGGGTTAGATACAGATTAAAAGTCCATCTACACTGTCCCCATCATACACTCCCAGGACAAGTACAGCACGGGGTTAGATACAGAGTAAAGCTCGCTCTACACTGTCCCCATCAAACACCCCCAGGACAGGTACAGTACTGAGTTAGATACAGAGTAAAGCTCCCTCTGCACTGTCCCCATCAAACACTCCCAGGACAGGTACAGCACGGGGTTAGATACAGAGTAAAGCTCCCTCTACACTGTCCCCATCAAACACTCCCAGGACAGGTACAGCACGGGGTTAGATACAGAGTAAAGCTCCCTCTGCACTGTCCCCATCAAACACTTTCAGGACAGGTACAGCACGGGGTTAGATACAGAGTAAAGCTCCCTCTCCACTGTCCCCAGCAAAAACTCCCAGGACTGGTACAGCACGGGGTTAGATACAGATTAAAGCCCCCTCTACACTGTCCCCACCAAACACTCCCAGGACAGGTTCAGCACGGGGTTAGATACAGAGTAAAGCTCCCTCGACACTGTCCCCATCAAACACTCCCAGGACAGTTACAGCACGGGGTTAGATACAGAGAAAAGCTCCCTCTACACTGTCCCCATCAAACACTCCCAAGACAGGCACAGCACGGGGTTAGATACAGAGAAAAGCTCCCTCTACACAGTCCCCATCAAACACTCCCAGGACAGGTACAGCACGGGTTTAGATACAGAGTAAAGCTACCTCTACACTGTCCCCATCAAACACACCCAGGACAAGTACAGCACGGGGTTAGATACAGAGAAAAGCTCCCTCTACACTGTCCCCATCAAACACTCCCAGGACAGGCACAGCACGGGGTTAGATACAGAGAAAAGCTCCCTCTACACAGTCCCCATCAAACACTCCCAGGACAGATACAGCACGGGGTTAGATACAGATTAAAGATCCCTCTACACTGTCCCCATCAAACACTCCCAGGACAGGTACAGCACGGGGTTAGATACAGAGTAAAGCTCCCTCTACACTGTCCCCATCAAACACCCCCAAGATAGGTACAGTACTGTGTTAGATACAGAGTAAAGCTCCCTCTCCACTGTCCCCAGCAAAAACTCCCAGGACAGTTACAGCACGGGGTTAGATACAGATTAAAGCCCCCTCTACACTGTCCCCATCAAACACTCCCAGGACAAGTACTGCACGGGGTTAGATACAGAGTAAAGCTCCCTCTCCACTGTCCCCATCAAACACTCTCTGGACAGGTACTGCACGGGGTTAGATACAGAGTAAAGCTCCCTCTACACTGTCCCCATCAAACACCCCCAGGACAGGTACAGTACGGGGTTGGATACAGAGTAAGGCTCCCTTGACACTGTCCCCATCAAACACTTCCAGGACAGGTAGAGCACGGGGTTAGATACAGAGAAAAGCTCCCTCTTCACTGTCCCCATCAAACACTCCCAGGACAGGTACAGCACGGGGTTAGATACAGATTAAAAGTCCATCTACACTGTCCCCATCATACACTCCCAGGACAAGTACAGCACGGGGTTAGATACAGAGTAAAGCTCCCTCTACACTGTCCCCATCAAACACCCCCAGGACAGGTACAGTACTGAGTTAGATACAGAGTAAAGCTCCCTCTGCACTGTCCCCATCAAACACTCCCAGGACAGGTACAGCACGGGGTTAGATACAGAGTAAAGCTCCCTCTACACTGTCCCCATCAAACACTCCCAGGACAGGTACAGCACGGGGTTAGATACAGAGTAAAGCTCCCTCTGCACTGTCCCCATCAAACACTTTCAGGACAGGTACAGCACGGGATTAGATACAGAGTAAAGCTCTCTCTCCACTGTCCCCAGCAAAAACTCCCAGGACTGGTACAGCACGGGGTTAGATACAGATTAAAGCCCCCTCTACACTGTCCCCACCAAACACTCCCAGGACAGGTACAGCACGGGGTTAGATACAGAGTAAAGCTCCCTCGACACTGTCCCCATCATACACTCCCAGGACAGTTACAGCACGGGGTTAGATTCAGAGAAAAGCTCCCTCTACACTGTCCCCATCAAACACTCCCAGGACAGGCACAGCACGGGGTTAGATACAGAGGAAAGCTCCCTCTACACAGTCCCCATCAAACACTCCCAGGACAGGTACAGCACGGGTTTAGATACAGAGTAAAGCTACCTCTACACTGTCCCCATCAAACACACCCAGGACAAGTACAGCACGGGGTTAGATACAGAGAAAAGCTCCCTCTACACTGTCCCCATCAAACACTCCCAGGACAGGCACAGCACGGGGTTAGATACAGAGAAAAGCTCCCTCTACACAGTCCCCATCAAACACTCCCAGGACAGATACAGCACGGGGTTAGATACAGATTAAAGATCCCTCTACACTGTCCCCATCAAACACTCCCAGGACAGGTACAGCACGGGGTTAGATACAGATTAAAGCTCCCTCTACACTGTCCCCATCAAACACCCCCAAGACAGGTACAGTACTGTGTTAGATACAGAGTAAAGCTCCCTCTGCACTGTCCCCATCAAACACTCCCAGGACAGGTACAGCACGGGGTTAGATACAGAGTAAAGCTCTCTCTACACTGTCCCCATCAAACACTCCCAGGACAGGTACAGCACGGGGTTAGATACAGAGTAAAGCTCCCTCTACACTGTCCCCATCAAACACTCCCAGGACAGGTAAAGCACGGGGTTAGATACAGAGAAAAGCTCCCTCTCCACTGTCCCCAGCAAAAACTCCCAGGACAGTTACAGCACGGGGTTAGATACAGATTAAAGCCCCCTCTACACTGTCCCCATCAAACACTCCCAGGACAAGTACTGCACGGGGTTAGATACAGAGTAAAGCTCCCTATCCACTGTCCCCATCAAACACTCCCAGGACAGGCACTGCACGGGGTTAGATACAGAGTAAAGCTCCCTCTGCACTGTCCCCATCAAACACCCCCAGGACAGGTACAGTACGGGGTTAGATACAGATTAAAAGTCCATCTACACTGTCCCCATCAAACTCTCCCAGGACAGGTACAGCACGGGGTTAGATACAGAGTAAAGCTCCCTCTACACTGTCCCCATCAAACACTCCCAGGACAGTTAGAGCACGGGGTTAGATACAGAGTAAAGCTCCCTCTTCACTGTCCCCATCAAACACTCCCAGGACAGGTACGGCACGGGGTTAGATACAGGTTAAAAGTCCATCTACACTGTCCCCATCAAACACTCCCAGGACAGGTACAGCACGGGGTTAGATACAGAGTAAAGCTCCCTCTACACTGCCCCATCAAACACCCCCAGGACAGGTACAGTACTGAGTTAGATACAGAGTAAAGCTCCCTCTGCACTGTCCCCATCAAACACTCCCAGGACAGGTACAGCACGTGGTTAGATACAGAGTAAAGCTCCCTCTACACTGTCCCCATCAAACACTCCCAGGACAGGTACAGCACGGGGTTAGGTACAGAGTAAAGCTCCCTCTACACTGTCCCCATCAAACACTTTCAGGAGAGGTACAGCACGGGGTTAGATACAGAGTAAAGCTCCCTCTCCACTGTCCCCAGCAAAAACTCCCAGGACTGTTACAGCACGGTGTTAGATACAGATTAAAGCCCCCTCTACACTGTCCCCACCAAACACTCCCAGGACAGGTACAGCACGGGGTTAGATACAGAGTAAAGCTCCCTCTACACTGTCCCCATCAAACACTCCCAGGACAGGTACTGCACGGGGTTAGATACAGAGTAAAGCTCCCTCTACACTGTCCCCATCAAACACCCCCAGGACAGGTACAGTACGGGGTTAGATACAGAGTAAGGCTCCCTTGACACTGTCCCCATCAAACAGCCCCAGGACAGGTACAGCACGGGGTTAGATACAGAGTAAAGCTCCCTCTACACTGTCCCCATCAAACACTCCCAGGACAGGTAGAGCACGGGGTTAGATACAGAGTAAAGCTCCCTCTTCACTGTCCCCATCAAACACTCCCAGGACAGGTACGGCACGGGGTTAGATACAGATTAAAAGTCCATCTACACTGTCCCCATCAAACACTCCCAGGACAGGTACAGCATGGGGTTAGATACAGAGTAAAGCTCCCTCTACACTGTCCCCATCAAACACCCCCAGGACAGGTACAGTACTGAGTTAGATACAGAGTAAAGCTCCCTCTGCACTGTCCCCATCAAACACTCCCAGGACAGGTACAGCACGGGGTTAGATACAGAGTAAAGCTCCCTCTACACTGTCCCCATCAAACACTCCCAGGACAGGTATAGCACGGGGTTAGGTACAGAGTAAAGCTCCCTCTACACTGTCCCCATCAAACACTTTCAGGACAGGTACAGCACGGGGTTAGATACAGAGTAAAGCTCCCTCTCCACTGTCCCCAGCAAAAACTCCCAGGACTGTTACAGCACGGGGTTAGATACAGATTAAAGCCCCCTCTACACTGTCCCCACCAAACACTCCCAGGACAGGTACAGCACGGGGTTAGATACAGAGTAAAGCTCCCTCTACACTGTCCCCATCATACACTCCCAGGACAGTTACAGCACGGGGTTAGATTCAGAGAAAAGCTCCCTCTACACTGTCCCCATCAAACACTCCCAGGACAGGCACAGCACGGGGTTAGATACAGAGGAAAGCTCCCTCTACACAGTCCCCATCAAACACTCCCAGGACAGGTACAGCACGGGTTTAGATACAGAGTAAAGCTACCTCTACACTGTCCCCATCAAACACACCCAGGACAAGTACAGCACGGGGTTAGATACAGAGAAAAGCTCCCTCTACACTGTCCCCATCAAACACTCCCAGGACAGGCACAGCACGGGGTTAGATACAGAGAAAAGCTCCCTCTACACAGTCCCCATCAAACACTCCCAGGACAGATACAGCACGGGGTTAGATACAGATTAAAGATCCCTCTACACTGTCCCCATCAAACACTCCCAGGACAGGTACAGCACGGGGTTAGATACAGATTAAAGCTCCCTCTACACTGTCCCCATCAAACACCCCCAAGACAGGTACAGTACTGTGTTAGATACAGAGTAAAGCTCCCTCTGCACTGTCCCCATCAAACACTCCCAGGACAGGTACAGCACGGGGTTAGATACAGAGTAAAGCTCTCTCTACACTGTCCCCATCAAACACTCCCAGGACAGGTACAGCACGGGGTTAGATACAGAGTAAAGCTCCCTCTACACTGTCCCCATCAAACACTCCCAGGACAGGTAAAGCACGGGGTTAGATACAGAGAAAAGCTCCCTCTCCACTGTCCCCAGCAAAAACTCCCAGGACAGTTACAGCACGGGGTTAGATACAGATTAAAGCCCCCTCTACACTGTCCCCATCAAACACTCCCAGGACAAGTACTGCACGGGGTTAGATACAGAGTAAAGCTCCCTATCCACTGTCCCCATCAAACACTCCCAGGACAGGCACTGCACGGGGTTAGATACAGAGTAAAGCTCCCTCTGCACTGTCCCCATCAAACACCCCCAGGACAGGTACAGTACGGGGTTAGATACAGATTAAAAGTCCATCTACACTGTCCCCATCAAACTCTCCCAGGACAGGTACAGCACGGGGTTAGATACAGAGTAAAGCTCCCTCTACACTGTCCCCATCAAACACTCCCAGGACAGTTAGAGCACGGGGTTAGATACAGAGTAAAGCTCCCTCTTCACTGTCCCCATCAAACACTCCCAGGACAGGTACGGCACGGGGTTAGATACAGGTTAAAAGTCCATCTACACTGTCCCCATCAAACACTCCCAGGACAGGTACAGCACGGGGTTAGATACAGAGTAAAGCTCCCTCTACACTGCCCCATCAAACACCCCCAGGACAGGTACAGTACTGAGTTAGATACAGAGTAAAGCTCCCTCTGCACTGTCCCCATCAAACACTCCCAGGACAGGTACAGCACGTGGTTAGATACAGAGTAAAGCTCCCTCTACACTGTCCCCATCAAACACTCCCAGGACAGGTACAGCACGGGGTTAGGTACAGAGTAAAGCTCCCTCTACACTGTCCCCATCAAACACTTTCAGGAGAGGTACAGCACGGGGTTAGATACAGAGTAAAGCTCCCTCTCCACTGTCCCCAGCAAAAACTCCCAGGACTGTTACAGCACGGTGTTAGATACAGATTAAAGCCCCCTCTACACTGTCCCCACCAAACACTCCCAGGACAGGTACAGCACGGGGTTAGATACAGAGTAAAGCTCCCTCTACACTGTCCCCATCAAACACTCCCAGGACAGGTACTGCACGGGGTTAGATACAGAGTAAAGCTCCCTCTACACTGTCCCCATCAAACACCCCCAGGACAGGTACAGTACGGGGTTAGATACAGAGTAAGGCTCCCTTGACACTGTCCCCATCAAACAGCCCCAGGACAGGTACAGCACGGGGTTAGATACAGAGTAAAGCTCCCTCTACACTGTCCCCATCAAACACTCCCAGGACAGGTAGAGCACGGGGTTAGATACAGAGTAAAGCTCCCTCTTCACTGTCCCCATCAAACACTCCCAGGACAGGTACGGCACGGGGTTAGATACAGATTAAAAGTCCATCTACACTGTCCCCATCAAACACTCCCAGGACAGGTACAGCATGGGGTTAGATACAGAGTAAAGCTCCCTCTACACTGTCCCCATCAAACACCCCCAGGACAGGTACAGTACTGAGTTAGATACAGAGTAAAGCTCCCTCTGCACTGTCCCCATCAAACACTCCCAGGACAGGTACAGCACGGGGTTAGATACAGAGTAAAGCTCCCTCTACACTGTCCCCATCAAACACTCCCAGGACAGGTATAGCACGGGGTTAGGTACAGAGTAAAGCTCCCTCTACACTGTCCCCATCAAACACTTTCAGGACAGGTACAGCACGGGGTTAGATACAGAGTAAAGCTCCCTCTCCACTGTCCCCAGCAAAAACTCCCAGGACTGTTACAGCACGGGGTTAGATACAGATTAAAGCCCCCTCTACACTGTCCCCACCAAACACTCCCAGGACAGGTACAGCACGGGGTTAGATACAGAGTAAAGCTCCCTCTACACTGTCCCCATCACCAGGACAGGTACAGCACGGGTTTCGATACAGAGTAAAGCTACCTCTACACTGCCCCCATCAAACACTCCCAGGACAATTACAGCACGGGGTTAGATACAGAGAAAAGCTCCCTCTACACTGTCCCCATCAAACACTCCCAGGACAGGCACAGCACGGGGTTTAGATACAGAGAAAAGCTCCCTCTACACTGTCCCCATCAAACACTCCCAGGACAGATACAGCACGGGGTTAGATACAGAGTACAGCTCCCTCTACACAGTCCCCATCAAACACTCCCAGGACAGATACAGCACGGGGTTAGATACAGAGTAAAGATCCCTCTACACTGTCCCCATCAAACACTCCCAGGACAGGTACAGCACGGGGTTAGATACAGAGTAAAGCTCCCTCTACACTGTCCCCATCAAACAGCCCCAGGACACGTACAGTACTGTGTTAGATACAGAGTAAAGCTCCCTCTGCACTGTCCCCATCAAACACTCCCAGGACAGGTACAGCACGGGGTTAGATACAGAGTAAAGCTCCCTCTACACTGTCCCCATCAAACACTCCCAGGACAGGTACAGCACGGGGTTTGATACAGAGTAAAGCTCCCTCTACACTGTCCCCATCAAACACTCCCAGGACAGGTAAAGCACGGGGTTAGATACAGAGTAAAGCTCCCTCTCCACTGTCCCCAGCAAAAACTCCCAGGACAGTTACAGCACGGGGTTAGATACAGATTAAAGCCCCCTCTACACTGTCGCCATCAAACACTCCCAGGACAAGTACTGCACGGGGTTAGATACAGAGTAAAGCTCCCTCTACACTGTCCCCATCAAACACCCCCAGGACAGGTAAAGTACTGAGTTAGATACAGAGTAAAGCTCCCTCTGCACTGTCCTCATCAAACACTCCCAGGACAGGTACAGCACGGGGTTAGATAAAGAGTAAAGCTCCCTCTACACTGTCCCCATCAAACACTCCCAGGACAGGTACAGCACGGGGTTAGATACAGAGTAAAGCTCCCTCTACACTGTCCCCATCAAACACTTTCAGGACAGGTACAGCGCGGGGTTAGATCCAGAGTAAAGCTCCCTCTCCACTGTCCCCAGCAAAAACTCCCAGGACTGGTACAGCACGGGGTTAGATACAGATTAAAGCCCCCTCTACACTGTCCCCACCAAACACTCCCAGGACAGGCACAGCACGGGGTTAGATATAGAGTAAAGCTCCCTCTCCACTGTCCCCATCAAACACTCCCAGGACAGGTACTGCACGGGGTTAGATACAGAGTAAAGCTCCCTCTCCACTGTCCCCATCAAACACTCCCAGGACAGGTACTGCACGGGGTTAGATACAGAGTAAAGCTCCCTCTACACTGTCCCCATCAAACACCCCCAGGACAGGCACAGTACGGGGTTAGATACAGAGTAAGGCTCCCTTGACACTGTCCCCATCAAACAGCCCCAGGACAGGTACAGCACGGGGTTAGATACAGAGTAAAGCTCCCTCTACACTGTCCCCATCAAACACTCCCAGGACAGGTACAGCACGGGGTTAGATACAGAGTAAAGCTCCCTCTACACTGTCCCCATCAAACACTCCCAGGACAGGTAAAGCACGGGGTTAGATACAGAGTAAAGCTCCCTCTCCACTGTCCCCAGCAAAACCTCCCAGGACAGTTACAGCACGGGGTTAGATACAGATTAAAGCCCCCTCTACACTGTCCCCATCAAACACTCCCAGGACAAGTACTGCACGGGGTTAGATACAGAGTAAAGCTCCCTCTCCACTGTCCCCATCAAACACTCCCTGGACAGGTACTGCACGGGGTTAGATACAGAGTAAAGCTCCCTCTACACTGTCCCCATCAAACACCCCCAGGACAGGTACAGTACGGGATTGGATACAGAGTAAGTCTCCCTTGACACTGTCCCCATCAAACACTTCCAGGACAGGTAGAGCACGGGGTTAGATACAGAGAAAAGCTCCCTCTTCACTGTCCCCATCAAACACTCCAAGGACAGGTACAGCACGGGGTTAGATACAGATTAAAAGTCCATCTACACTGTCCCCATCATACACTCCCAGGACAAGTACAGCACGGGGTTAGATACAGAGTAAAGCTCGCTCTACACTGTCCCCATCAAACACCCCCAGGACAGGTACAGTACTGAGTTAGATACAGAGTAAAGCTCCCTCTGCACTGTCCCCATCAAACACTCCCAGGACAGGTACAGCACGGGGTTAGATACAGAGTAAAGCTCCCTCTACACTGTCCCCATCAAACACTCCCAGGACAGGTACAGCACGGGGTTAGATACAGAGTAAAGCTCCCTCTGCACTGTCCCCATCAAACACTTTCAGGACAGGTACAGCACGGGGTTAGATACAGAGTAAAGCTCCCTCTCCACTGTCCCTAGCAAAAACTCCCAGGACTGGTACAGCACGGGGTTAGATACAGATTAAAGCCCCCTCTACACTGTCCCCACCAAACACTCCCAGGACAGGTTCAGCACGGGGTTAGATACAGAGTAAAGCTCCCTCGACACTGTCCCCATCAAACACTCCCAGGACAGTTACAGCACGGGGTTAGATACAGAGAAAAGCTCCCTCTACACTGTCCCCATCAAACACTCCCAAGACAGGCACAGCACGGGGTTAGATACAGAGAAAAGCTCCCTCTACACAGTCCCCATCAAACACTCCCAGGACAGGTACAGCACGGGTTTAGATACAGAGTAAAGCTACCTCTACACTGTCCCCATCAAACACACCCAGGACAAGTACAGCACGGGGTTAGATACAGAGAAAAGCTCCCTCTACACTGTCCCCATCAAACACTCCCAGGACAGGCACAGCACGGGGTTAGATACAGAGAAAAGCTCCCTCTACACAGTCCCCATCAAACACTCCCAGGACAGATACAGCACGGGGTTAGATACAGATTAAAGATCCCTCTACACTGTCCCCATCAAACACTCCCAGGACAGGTACAGCACGGGGTTAGATACAGAGTAAAGCTCCCTCTACACTGTCCCCATCAAACACCCCCAAGATAGGTACAGTACTGTGTTAGATACAGAGTAAAGCTCCCTCTCCACTGTCCCCAGCAAAAACTCCCAGGACAGTTACAGCACGGGGTTAGATACAGATTAAAGCCCCCTCTACACTGTCCCCATCAAACACTCCCAGGACAAGTACTGCACGGGGTTAGATACAGAGTAAAGCTCCCTCTCCACTGTCCCCATCAAACACTCTCTGGACAGGTACTGCACGGGGTTAGATACAGAGTAAAGCTCCCTCTACACTGTCCCCATCAAACACCCCCAGGACTTGTACAGTACGGGGTTGGATCCAGAGTAAGGCTCCCTTGACACTGTCCCCATCAAACACTTCCAGGACAGGTAGAGCACGGGGTTAGATACAGAGAAAAGCTCCCTCTTCACTGTCCCCATCAAACACTCCCAGGACAGGTACAGCACGGGGTTAGATACAGATTAAAAGTCCATCTACACTGTCCCCATCATACACTCCCAGGACAAGTACAGCACGGGGTTAGATACAGAGTAAAGCTCCCTCTACACTGTCCCCATCAAACACCCCCAGGACAGGTACAGTACTGAGTTAGATACAGAGTAAAGCTCCCTCTGCACTGTCCCCATCAAACACTCCCAGGACAGGTACAGCACGGGGTTAGATACAGAGTAAAGCTCCCTCTACACTGTCCCCATCAAACACTCCCAGGACAGGTACAGCACGGGGTTAGATACAGAGTAAAGCTCCCTCTGCACTGTCCCCATCAAACACTTTCAGGACAGGTACAGCACGGGATTAGATACAGAGTAAAGCTCTCTCTCCACTGTCCCCAGCAAAAACTCCCAGGACTGGTACAGCACGGGGTTAGATACAGATTAAAGCCCCCTCTACACTGTCCCCACCAAACACTCCCAGGACAGGTACAGCACGGGGTTAGATACAGAGTAAAGCTCCCTCGACACTGTCCCCATCATACACTCCCAGGACAGTTACAGCACGGGGTTAGATACAGAGAAAAGCTCCCTCTACACTGTCCCCATCAAACACTCCCAGGACAGGCACAGCACGGGGTTAGATACAGAGGAAAGCTCCCTCTACACAGTCCCCATCAAACACTCCCAGGACAGGTACAGCACGGGTTTAGATACAGAGTAAAGCTACCTCTACACTGTCCCGATCAAACACACCCAGGACAAGTACAGCACGGGGTTAGATACAGAGAAAAGCTCCCTCTACACTGTCCCCATCAAACACTCCCAGGACAGGCACAGCACGGGGTTAGATACAGAGAAAAGCTCCCTCTACACAGTCCCCATCAAACACTCCCAGGACAGATACAGCACGGGGTTAGATACAGATTAAAGATCCCTCTACACTGTCCCCATCAAACACTCCCAGGACAGGTACAGCACGGGGTTAGATACAGATTAAAGCTCCCTCTACACTGTCCCCATCAAACACCCCCAAGACAGGTACAGTACTGTGTTAGATACAGAGTAAAGCTCCCTCTGCACTGTCCCCATCAAACACTCCCAGGACAGGTACAGCACGGGGTTAGATACAGAGTAAAGCTCTCTCTACACTGTCCCCATCAAACACTCCCAGGACAGGTACAGCACGGGGTTAGATACAGAGTAAAGCTCCCTCTACACTGTCCCCATCAAACACTCCCAGGACAGGTAAAGCACGGGGTTAGATACAGAGAAAAGCTCCCTCTCCACTGTCCCCAGCAAAAACTCCCAGGACAGTTACAGCACGGGGTTAGATACAGATTAAAGCCCCCTCTACACTGTCCCCATCAAACACTCCCAGGACAAGTACTGCACGGGGTTAGATACAGAGTAAAGCTCCCTATCCACTGTCCCCATCAAACACTCCCAGGACAGGTACTGCACGGGGTTAGATACAGAGTAAAGCTCCCTCTGCACTGTCCCCATCAAACACCCCCAGGACAGGTACAGTACGGGGTTAGATACAGATTAAAAGTCCATCTACACTGTCCCCATCAAACTCTCCCAGGACAGGTACAGCACGGGGTTAGATACAGAGTAAAGCTCCCTCTACACTGTCCCCATCAAACACCCCCAGGACAGGTACAGTACTGAGTTAGATACAGAGTAAAGCTCCCTCTGCACTGTCCTCATCAAACACTCCCAGGACAGGTACAGCACGGGGTTAGATACAGAGTAAAGCTCCCTCTACACTGTCCCCATCAAACACTCCCAGGACAGGTACAGCACGGGGTTAGATACAGAGTAAAGCTCCCTCTACACTGTCCCCATCAAACACTTTCAGGACAGGTACAGCACGGGGTTAGATCCAGAGTAAAGCTCCCTCTCCACTGTCCCCAGCAAAAACTCCCAGGACTGGTACAGCACGGGGTTAGATACAGATTAAAGCCCCCTCTACACTGTCCCCACCAAACACTCCCAGGACAGGCACAGCACGGGGTTAGATATAGAGTAAAGCTCCCTCTCCACTGTCCCCATCAAACACTCCCAGGACAGGTACTGCACGGGGTTAGATACAGAGTAAAGCTCCCTCTCCACTGTCCCCATCAAACACTCCCAGGACAGGTACTGCACGGGGTTAGATACAGAGTAAAGCTCCCTCTACACTGTCCCCATCAAACACCCCCAGGACAGGCACAGTACGGGGTTAGATACAGAGTAAGGCTCCCTTGACACTGTCCCCATCAAACAGCCCCAGGACAGGTACAGCACGGGGTTAGATACAGAGTAAAGCTCCCTCTACACTGTCCCCATCAAACACTCCCAGGACAGGTACAGCACGGGGTTAGATACAGAGTAAAGCTCCCTCTCCACTGTCCCCAGCAAAAACTCCCAGGACAGTTACAGCACGGGGTTAGATACAGATTAAAGCCCCCTCTACACTGTCCCCATCAAACACTCCCAGGACAAGTACTGCACGGGGTTAGATACAGAGTAAAGCTCCCTCTCCACTGTCCACATCAAACACTCCCTGGACAGGTACTGCACGGGGTTAGATACAGAGTAAAGCTCCCTCTACACTGTCCCCATCAAACACCCCCAGGACAGGTACAGTA
This sequence comes from Scyliorhinus torazame, assembly GCF_047496885.1. NCBI lineage: Eukaryota > Metazoa > Chordata > Chondrichthyes > Carcharhiniformes > Scyliorhinidae > Scyliorhinus > Scyliorhinus torazame. The sequence goes on along the minus strand of NW_027307892.1, from coordinate 325,562 downwards.
CGGGGTTGGATACAGAGTAAGGCTCCCTTGACACTGTCCCCATCAAACACTTCCAGGACAGGTAGAGCACGGGGTTAGATACAGAGAAAAGCTCCCTCTTCACTGTCCCCATCAAACACTCCCAGGACAGGTACAGCACGGGGTTAGATACAGATTAAAAGTCCATCTACACTGTCCCCATCATACACTCCCAGGACAAGTACAGCACGAGGTTAGATACAGAGTAAAGCTCCCTCTCCACTGTCCCCAGCAAAAACTCCCAGGACTGGTACAGCACGGGGTTAGATACAGATTAAAGCCCCCTCTACACTGTCCCCACCAAACACTCCCAGGACAGGTTCAGCACGGGGTTAGATACAGAGTAAAGCTCCCTCGACACTGTCCCCATCAAACACTCCCAGGACAGTTACAGCACGGGGTTAGATACATAGAAAAGCTCCCTCTACACTGTCCCCATCAAACACTCCCAAGACAGGCACAGCACGGGGTTAGATACAGAGAAAAGCTCCCTCTACACAGTCCCCATCAAACACTCCCAGGACAGGTACAGCAGTAAGTTTAGATACAGAGTAAAGCTACCTCTACACTGTCCCCATCAAACACACCCAGGACAAGTACAGCACGGGGTTAGATACAGAGAAAAGCTCCCTCTACACTGTCCCCATCAAACACTCCCAGGACAGGCACAGCACGGGGTTAGATACAGAGAAAAGCTCCCTCTACACAGTCCCCATCAAACACTCCCAGGACAGATACAGCACGGGGTTAGATACAGATTAAAGATCCCTCTACACTGTCCCCATCAAACACTCCCAGGACAGGTACAGCACGGGGTTAGATACAGAGTAAAGCTCCCTCTACACTGTCCCCATCAAACACCCCCAAGACAGGTACAGTACTGTGTTAGATACAGAGTAAAGCTCCCTCTCCACTGTCCCCAGCAAAAACTCCCAGGACAGTTACAGCACGGGGTTAGATACAGAGTAAAGCTCCCTCTCCACTGTCCCCATCAAACACTCCCTGGACAGGTACTGCACGGGGTTAGATACAGAGTAAAGCTCCCTCTACACTGTCCCCATCAAACACCCCCAGGACAGGTACAGTACGGGGTTGGATACAGAGTAAGGCTCCCTTGACACTGTCCCCATCAAACACTTCCAGGACAGGTAGAGCACGGGGTTAGATACAGAGAAAAGCTCCCTCTTCACTGTCCCCATCAAACACTCCCAGGACAGGTACAGCACGGGGTTAGATACAGATTAAAAGTCCATCTACACTGTCCCCATCATACACTCCCAGGACAAGTACAGCACGGGGTTAGATACAGAGTAAAGCTCCCTCTACACTGTCCCCATCAAACACCCCCAGGACAGGTACAGTACTGAGTTAGATACAGAGTAAAGCTCCCTCTGCACTGTCCCCATCAAACACTCCCAGGACAGGTACAGCACGGGGTTAGATACAGAGTAAAGCTCCCTCTACACTGTCCCCATCAAACACTCCCAGGACAGGTACAGCACGGGGTTAGATACAGAGTAAAGCTCCCTCTGCACTGTCCCCATCAAACACTTTCAGGACAGGTACAGCACGGGATTAGATACAGAGTAAAGCTCTCTCTCCACTGTCCCCAGCAAAAACTCCCAGGACTGGTACAGCACGGGGTTAGATACAGATTAAAGCCCCCTCTACACTGTCCCCACCAAACACTCCCAGGACAGGTACAGCACGGGGTTAGATACAGAGTAAAGCTCCCTCGACACTGTCCCCATCATACACTCCCAGGACAGTTACAGCACGGGGTTAGATACAGAGAAAAGCTCCCTCTACACTGTCCCCATCAAACACTCCCAGGACAGGCACAGCACGGGGTTAGATACAGAGAAAAGCTCCCTCTACACAGTCCCCATCAAACACTCCCAGGACAGGTACAGCACGGGTTTAGATACAGAGTAAAGCTACCTCTACACTGTCCCCATCAAACACACCCAGGACAAGTACAGCACGGGGTTAGATACAGAGAAAAGCTCCCTCTACACTGTCCCCATCAAACACTCCCAGGACAGGCACAGCACGGGGTTAGATACAGAGAAAAGCTCCCTCTACACAGTCCCCATCAAACACTCCCAGGACAGATACAGCACGGGGTTAGATACAGATTAAAGATCCCTCTACACTGTCCCCATCAAACACTCCCAGGACAGGTACAGCACGGGGTTAGATACAGAGTAAAGCTCCCTCTACACTGTCCCCATCAAACACCCCCAAGACAGGTACAGTACTGTGTTAGATACAGAGTAAAGCTCCCTCTGCACTGTCCCCATCAAACACTCCCAGGACAGGTACAGCACGGGGTTAGATACAGAGTAAAGCTCTCTCTACACTGTCCCCATCAAACACTCCCAGGACAGGTACAGCACGGGGTTAGATACAGAGTAAAGCTCCCTCTACACTGTCCCCATCAAACACTCCCAGGACAGGTAAAGCACGGGGTTAGATACAGAGAAAAGCTCCCTCTCCACTGTCCCCAGCAAAAACTCCCAGGACAGTTACAGCACGGGGTTAGATACAGATTAAAGCCCCCTCTACACTGTCCCCATCAAACACTCCCAGGACAAGTACTGCACGGGGTTAGATACAGAGTAAAGCTCCCTATCCACTGTCCCCATCAAACACTCCCAGGACAGGTACTGCACGGGGTTAGTTACAGAGTAAAGCTCCCTCTACACTGTCCCCATCAAACACCCCCAGGACAGGTACAGTACGGGGTTAGATACAGAGTAAGGCTCCCTTGACACTGTCCCCATCAAACAGCCCCAGGACAGGTACAGCACGGGGTTAGATACAGAGTAAAGCTCCCTCTACACTGTCCCCATCAAACACTCCCAGGACAGGTAGAGCACGTGGTTAGATACAGAGAAAAGCTCCCTCTACACTGTCCCCATCAAACACTCACAGGACAGGTACAGCACGGGGTTAGATACAGATTAAAAGTCCATCTACACTGTCCACATCAAACACTCCCAGGACAGGTACAGCACGGGGTTAGATACAGAGTAAAGCTCCCTCTACACTGTCCCCATCAAACACCCCCAGGACAGGTACAGTACTGAGTTAGATACAGAGTAAAGCTCCCTCTACACAGTCCCCATCAAACACTCCCAGGACAGATACAGCACGGGGTTAGATACAGAGTAAAGATCCCTCTACACTGTCCCCATCAAACACTCCCAGGACAGGTACAGCATGGGGTTAGATACAGAGAAAAGCTCCCTCTACACTGTCCCCATCAAACACCCCCAGGCCAGGTACAGTGCTGTGTTAGATACAGAGTAAAGCTCCCTCTGCACTGTCCCCATCAAACACTCCCAGGACAGGTACAGCACGGGGTTAGATACAGAGTAAAGCTCCCTCTACACTGTCCCCATCAAACACTCCCAGGACAGGTACAGCACGGGGTTAGATACAGAGTAAAGCTCCCTCTACACTGTCCCCATCAAACACTCCCAGGACAGGTAAAGCACGGGGTTAGATACAGAGTAAAGCTCCCTCTCCACTGTCCCCAGCAAAAACTCCCAGGACAGTTACAGCACGGGGTTAGATACAGATTAAAGCCCCTCTACACTGTCCCCATCAAACACTCCCAGGACAAGTACTGCACGGGGTTAGATACAGAGTAAAGCTCCCTCTCCACTGTCCCCATCAAACCCTCCCAGGACAGGTACTGCACGGGGTTAGATACAGAGTAAAGCTCCCTCTACACTGTCCCCATCAAACACCCCCAGGACAGGTACAGTACGGGGTTAGATACAGAGTAAGGCTCCCTTGACACTGTCCCCATCAAACAGCCCCAGGACAGGTACAGCACGGGGTTAGATACAGAGTAAAGCTCCCTCTACACTGTCCCCATCAAACACTCCCAGGACAGGTAGAGCACGGGGTTAGATACAGAGAAAAGCTCCCTCTTCACTGTCCCCATCAAACACTCCCAGGACAGGTACGGCACGGGGTTAGATACAGATTAAAAGTCCATCTACACTGTCCCCATCAAACACTCCCAGGACAGGTACAGCACGGGGTTAGATACAGAGTAAAGCTCCCTCTACACTGTCCCCATCAAACACCCCCAGGACAGGTACAGTACTGAGTTAGATACAGAGTAAAGCTCCCTCTGCACTGTCCCCATCAAACACTCCCAGGACAGGTACAGCACGGGGTTAGATACAGAGTAAAGCTCCCTCTACACTGTCCCCATCAAACACTCCCAGGACAGGTACAGCACGGGGTTAGGTACAGAGTAAAGCTCCCTCTACACTGTCCCCATCAAACACTTTCAGGACAGGTACAGCACGGGGTTAGATACAGAGTAAAGCTCCCTCTCCACTGTCCCCAGCAAAAACTCCCAGGACTGTTACAGCACGGGGTTAGATACAGATTAAAGCCCCCTCTACACTGTCCCCACCAAACACTCCCAGGATAGGTACAGCACGGGGTTAGATACAGAGTAAAGCTCCCTCTACACTGTCCCCATCACCAGGACAGGTACAGCACGGGTTTCGATACAGAGTAAAGCTACCTCTACACTGCCCCCATCAAACACTCCCAGGACAATTACAGCACGGGGTTAGATACAGAGAAAAGCTCCCTCTACACTGTCCCCATCAAACACTCCCAGGACAGATACAGCACGGGGTTAGATACAGAGTAAAGCTCCCTCTACACTGTCCCCATCAAACACTCCCAGGACAGGTACAGTACTGTGTTAGATACAGAGTAAAGCTCCCTCTGCATTGTCCCCATCAAACACTCCCAGGACAGGTACAGCACGGGGTTAGATACAGAGTAAAGCTCCCTCTACACTGTCCCCATCAAACACTCCCAGGACAGGTACAGCACGGGGTTAGATACAGAGTAAAGCTCCCTCTACACTGTCCCCATCAAACACTCCCAGGACAGGTAAAGCACGGGGTTAGATACAGAGTAAAGCTCCCTCTCCACTGTCCCCAGCAAAAACTCCCAGGACAGTTACAGCACGGGGTTAGATACAGATTAAAGCCCCCTCTACACTGTCGCCATCAAACACTCCCAGGACAGGTACAGCACGGGGTTAGATACAGAGTATAGCTCCCTCTCCACTGTCCCCAGCAAAAACTCCCAGGACAGGTACAGCACGGGGTTAGATACAGAGTAAAGCCCCCTCTACACTGTCCCCACCAAACACTCCCAGGACAGGCACAGCACGGGGTTTAGATACAGAGAAAAGCTCCCTCTACACTGTCCCCATCAAACACTCCCAGGAAAGGTACTGCACGGGGTTAGATACAGAGTAAAGCTCCCTCTCCACTGTCCCCATCAAACACTCCCAGGACAGGTACTGCACGGGGTTAGATACAGAGTAAAGCTCCCTCTACACTGTCCCCATCAAACACCCCCAGGAAAGGTACAGTACGGGGTTAGATACAGAGTAAAGCTCCCTTGACACTGTCCCCATCAAACAGCCCCAGGACAGGTACAGCACGGGGTTAGATACAGTGAAAAGCTCCCTCTACACTGTCCCCATCAAACACTCCCAGGACAGGTAGAGCACGGGGTTAGGTACAGAGAAGAGCTCCCTCTTCACTGTCCCCATCAAACACTCCCAGGACTGGTAGAGCACCGAGTAAGATACAGAGTAAAGCTCCCTCTACACTGTCCCCATCAAACACTCCCAGGACAGGTACAGCACGGGGTTACATACAGAGTAGAACTCCCTTTCCACTGTCCCCATCAAACACTCCCAGGATAGGTACAGCACGGGGTTAGATACAGATTAAAGGTCCATCTACACTGTCCCCATCAAACATCCCCAGGACAGGTACAGCACGGGGTTAGATATAGAGTAAAGCTCCCTCTACACTGTCCCCATCAAACACTCCCAGGAGAGGTACAGCACGGCGTTAGACACAGAATAAAGATCTCTCTACACTGTCCCCTTCAAACACTCCCAGGAAAGGTACAGCACGGGTTTAGTTACAGAGTAAAGCTCCCTCTCCACTGTCCCCATCAAACACTCCCAGGACAGGTACAGAACGGGGTTAGATGCAGAGTAAAGCTCCCTCTACACTGTCCGCATCAAACACTCCCAGGACAGGTACAGCACGGGGTTAGATGCAGAGTAAAGCTCCCTCTACACTGTTCCCATCAAACACTCCCAGGACAGGTACAGAACGGGGTTAGATGCAGAGTAAAGCTCCCTCTACACTGTCCGCATCAAACACTCCCAGGACAGGTACAGCACGGGGTTAGATGCAGAGTAAAGCTCCCTCTACACTGTTCCCATCAAACACTCCCAGGACAGGTACAGCACGGGTTTAGTTACAGAGTAAAGCTCCCTCTCCACTGTTCCCATCAAACACTCCCAGGACAGATACAGCACGGGGTTAGATACAGAGTAAAGCTCTCTCTGCACTGTCCCCACCAAACACTCCCAGAACAGGCACTGCACGGGGTTTAGATACAGAGTAAAGCTCGCTCTACACAGTCCCCACCAAACACTCCCAGGACAGGCACAGCATGGGGTTTAGATACAGAGTAAAGCTCCCTCTACACTGTCCCCATCAAACACTCCCAGGACAGATACAGCACCGGGTTAGATACAGAGTAAATCTCCCTCTACACTGTCCCCATCAAACACTCCCAGGACAGGTACAGTACGGGGTTAGATACAGAGCTAAGCTCCCTCTACACTGTCCCCATCAAACACTCCCAGGACAGGTACAGCACGGGGTTAGATACAGAGTAAAGCTCCCTCTACACTGTCCCCATCAAACACTCCCAGGACAGGTACAGCACGGGGTTAGATACAGAGTAAAGCTCCCTTGACACTGTCCCCATCAAACACTCCCAGGAGAGGTATAGCACGGGGTTAGATATAGAGTAAAGCTCCCTTTACACTTTCCCCATCAAACACTCCCAGGACAGGTACAGCACGGGGTTAGACACAGATTAAAGCTCCATCTACACTGTCTCCATCAAACACTCCCAGGACAGGTACAGCACGGGGTTAGATACAGAGTAAAGCTCCCTCTACTCTGTCCCCATCAAACTCTCCCAGGAGAGGAACAGCACGGTGTTAGACACAGAATAAAGATCTCTCTATACTGTCCCCTTCAAACAGTCCCAGGACAGGTACAGCACGGGGTTAGACACAGATTAAAGCTCCATCTACACTGTCTCCATCAAACACTCCCAGGACAGGTACAGCACGGGGTTAGATACAGAGTAAAGCTCCCTCTACTCTGTCCCCATCAAACTCTCCCAGGAGAGGAACAGCACGGTGTTAGACACAGATTAAAGCTCCATCTACACTGTCTCCATCAAACACTCCCAGGACAGGTACAGCACGGGGTTAGATACAGAGTAAAGCTCCCTCTACTCTGTCCCCATCAAACACTCCCAGGACAGGTACAGCACGGGGTTAGATACAGAGTAAAGATACCTCTACACTGTCCCAATCAAACACTACCAGGACAGGCACTGCACGGGGTTAGATACAGAGTAAAGCTCCCTCTCCACTGTCCCCATCAAACACTCCCAGGACAAGTACAGCACGAGGTTAGATACAGAGTAAAGCTCCCTCTACACTGTCCCCATCAAACACTCCCAGGACAGGTGCAGCACGTGGTTAGATACAGAGTAAAGCTCCCTCTCCACTGTCACCATCAAACACTCCCAGGACAGGTACAGCACGGGGTTAGATACAGAGTAAAGCTCCCTTGACACTGTCCCCATCAAACACTCCCAGGAGAGGTACAGCACGGGGTTAGATTCAGAGTAAAGCTCCCTTTACACTTTCCCCATCAAACACTCCCAGGACAGGTACAGCACGGGGTTAGACACAGATTAAAGCTCCATCTACACTGTCTCCATCAAACACTCCCAGGACAGGTAGAGCACGGGGTTAGATACAGAGTAAAGCTCCCTCTACACTTACCCCATCAAACACTCCCAGGACAGGTACAGCACGGGGTTAGATACAGAGTAAAGCTCCCTCTACTCTGTCCCCATCAAACACTCCCAGGAGAGGAACAGCACGGTGTTAGACACAGAATAAAGATCTCTCTATACTGTCCCCTTCAAACAGTCCCAGGACAGGTACAGCACGGGGTTAGATACAGAGTAAAGATACCTCTACACTGTCCCAATCAAACACTACCAGGACAGTCACTGCACGGGGTTAGATACAGAGTAAATCTCCCTCTCCACTGTCCCCATCAAACACTCCCAGGACAAGTACAGCACGAGGTTAGATACAGAGTAAAGCTCCCTCTACACTGTCCCCATCAAACACTCCCAGGACAGGTGCAGCACGGGGTTAGATACAGAGTAAAGCTCCCTCTCCACTGATCCCATCAAACACTCCCAGGACAGATACAGCACGGGGTTAGATACAGAGTAAAGCTCCCTCTACACTGTCACCATCAAACACTCCCAGGAGAGGCACAGCATGGGGTTTAGATACAGAGTAAAGCTCCCTCTACACTGTCCCCATCAAACACCCCCAGGACAGGTACAGTACGGGGTTAGATACAGAGTAAAGGTCCCTTGACACTGTCCCCATCAAACACCCCCAGGACAGGTACAGCACGGGGTTAGATACAGAGTAAAGCTCCCTCTGCACTGTCCCCATCAAACACTCCCAGGACAGGTAGAGCACCGAGTAAGATACAGAGTAAAGCTCCCTCTACACTGTCCCCATCAAACACTCCCAGGACAGGTACAGCACGTGGTTAGATACAGAGTAAAGCTCCCTCTTCTCTGTCCCCATCAAACACTTCCAGGACAGGTACAGCACTGGGTTAGATACAGAGTAAAGCTCCCTCTCCACTGTCCCCATCAAACACTCCCAGGACAGGTAGAGCACCGAGTAAGATACAGAGAAAAGCTCCCTCTACACTTTCCCCATCAAACACCCCCAGGACAGGTACAGTATGGGGTTAGATACAGAGTAAAGCTCCCTTGACACTGTCCCCATCAAACACCCACAGGACAGGTACAGCACGGGGTTAGATACAGAGTAAAGCTCCCTCTACACTGTCCCCATCAAACACTCCCAGGACAGGTAGAGCACGGGGTTAGATACAGAGAAAAGCTCCCTCTTCACTGTCCCCATCAAACACTCCCAGGACAGGTACGGCACGGGGTTAGATACAGATTAAAAGTCCATCTACACTGTCCCCATCAAACACTCCCAGGACAGGTACAGCACGGGGTTAGATACAGAGTAAAGCTCCCTCTACACTGTCCCCATCAAACACCCCCAGGACAGGTACAGTACTGAGTTAGATACAGAGTAAAGCTCCCTCTGCACTGTCCCCATCAAACACTCCCAGGACAGGTACAGCACGGGGTTAGATACAGAGTAAAGCTCCCTCTACACTGTCCCCATCAAACACTCCCAGGACAGGTACAGCACGGGGTTAGGTACAGAGTAAAGCTCCCTCTACACTGTCCCCATCAAACACTTTCAGGACAGGTACAGCACGGGGTTAGATACAGAGTAAAGCTCCCTCTCCACTGTCCCCAGCAAAAACTCCCAGGACTGTTACAGCACGGGGTTAGATACAGATTAAAGCCCCCTCTACACTGTCCCCACCAAACACTCCCAGGATAGGTACAGCACGGGGTTAGATACAGAGTAAAGCTCCCTCTACACTGTCCCCATCACCAGGACAGGTACAGCACGGGTTTCGATACAGAGTAAAGCTACCTCTACACTGCCCCCATCAAACACTCCCAGGACAATTACAGCACGGGGTTAGATACAGAGAAAAGCTCCCTCTACACTGTCCCCATCAAACACTCCCAGGACAGATACAGCACGGGGTTAGATACAGAGTAAAGCTCCCTCTACACTGTCCCCATCAAACACTCCCAGGACAGGTACAGTACTGTGTTAGATACAGAGTAAAGCTCCCTCTGCATTGTCCCCATCAAACACTCCCAGGACAGGTACAGCACGGGGTTAGATACAGAGTAAAGCTCCCTCTACACTGTCCCCATCAAACACTCCCAGGACAGGTACAGCACGGGGTTAGATACAGAGTAAAGCTCCCTCTACACTGTCCCCATCAAACACTCCCAGGACAGGTAAAGCACGGGGTTAGATACAGAGTAAAGCTCCCTCTCCACTGTCCCCAGCAAAAACTCCCAGGACAGTTACAGCACGGGGTTAGATACAGATTAAAGCCCCCTCTACACTGTCGCCATCAAACACTCCCAGGACAGGTACAGCACGGGGTTAGATACAGAGTATAGCTCCCTCTCCACTGTCCCCAGCAAAAACTCCCAGGACAGGTACAGCACGGGGTTAGATACAGAGTAAAGCCCCCTCTACACTGTCCCCACCAAACACTCCCAGGACAGGCACAGCACGGGGTTTAGATACAGAGAAAAGCTCCCTCTACACTGTCCCCATCAAACACTCCCAGGAAAGGTACTGCACGGGGTTAGATACAGAGTAAAGCTCCCTCTCCACTGTCCCCATCAAACACTCCCAGGACAGGTACTGCACGGGGTTAGATACAGAGTAAAGCTCCCTCTACACTGTCCCCATCAAACACCCCCAGGAAAGGTACAGTACGGGGTTAGATACAGAGTAAAGCTCCCTTGACACTGTCCCCATCAAACAGCCCCAGGACAGGTACAGCACGGGGTTAGATACAGTGAAAAGCTCCCTCTACACTGTCCCCATCAAACACTCCCAGGACAGGTAGAGCACGGGGTTAGGTACAGAGAAGAGCTCCCTCTTCACTGTCCCCATCAAACACTCCCAGGACTGGTAGAGCACCGAGTAAGATACAGAGTAAAGCTCCCTCTACACTGTCCCCATCAAACACTCCCAGGACAGGTACAGCACGGGGTTACATACAGAGTAGAACTCCCTTTCCACTGTCCCCATCAAACACTCCCAGGATAGGTACAGCACGGGGTTAGATACAGATTAAAGGTCCATCTACACTGTCCCCATCAAACATCCCCAGGACAGGTACAGCACGGGGTTAGATATAGAGTAAAGCTCCCTCTACACTGTCCCCATCAAACACTCCCAGGAGAGGTACAGCACGGCGTTAGACACAGAATAAAGATCTCTCTACACTGTCCCCTTCAAACACTCCCAGGAAAGGTACAGCACGGGTTTAGTTACAGAGTAAAGCTCCCTCTCCACTGTCCCCATCAAACACTCCCAGGACAGGTACAGAACGGGGTTAGATGCAGAGTAAAGCTCCCTCTACACTGTCCGCATCAAACACTCCCAGGACAGGTACAGCACGGGGTTAGATGCAGAGTAAAGCTCCCTCTACACTGTTCCCATCAAACACTCCCAGGACAGGTACAGAACGGGGTTAGATGCAGAGTAAAGCTCCCTCTACACTGTCCGCATCAAACACTCCCAGGACAGGTACAGCACGGGGTTAGATGCAGAGTAAAGCTCCCTCTACACTGTTCCCATCAAACACTCCCAGGACAGGTACAGCACGGGTTTAGTTACAGAGTAAAGCTCCCTCTCCACTGTTCCCATCAAACACTCCCAGGACAGATACAGCACGGGGTTAGATACAGAGTAAAGCTCTCTCTGCACTGTCCCCACCAAACACTCCCAGAACAGGCACTGCACGGGGTTTAGATACAGAGTAAAGCTCGCTCTACACAGTCCCCACCAAACACTCCCAGGACAGGCACAGCATGGGGTTTAGATACAGAGTAAAGCTCCCTCTACACTGTCCCCATCAAACACTCCCAGGACAGATACAGCACCGGGTTAGATACAGAGTAAATCTCCCTCTACACTGTCCCCATCAAACACTCCCAGGACAGGTACAGTACGGGGTTAGATACAGAGCTAAGCTCCCTCTACACTGTCCCCATCAAACACTCCCAGGACAGGTACAGCACGGGGTTAGATACAGAGTAAAGCTCCCTCTACACTGTCCCCATCAAACACTCCCAGGACAGGTACAGCACGGGGTTAGATACAGAGTAAAGCTCCCTTGACACTGTCCCCATCAAACACTCCCAGGAGAGGTATAGCACGGGGTTAGATACAGAGTAAAGCTCCCTTTACACTTTCCCCATCAAACACTCCCAGGACAGGTACAGCACGGGGTTAGACACAGATTAAAGCTCCATCTACACTGTCTCCATCAAACACTCCCAGGACAGGTACAGCACGGGGTTAGATACAGAGTAAAGCTCCCTCTACTCTGTCCCCATCAAACTCTCCCAGGAGAGGAACAGCACGGTGTTAGACACAGAATAAAGATCTCTCTATACTGTCCCCTTCAAACAGTCCCAGGACAGGTACAGCACGGGGTTAGATACAGAGTAAAGATACCTCTACACTGTCCCAATCAAACACTACCAGGACAGGCACTGCACGGGGTTAGATACAGAGTAAAGCTCCCTCTCCACTGTCCCCATCAAACACTCCCAGGACAAGTACAGCACGAGGTTAGATACAGAGTAAAGCTCCCTCTACACTGTCCCCATCAAACACTCACAGGACAGGTGCAGCACGTGGTTAGATACAGAGTAAAGCTCCCTCTCCACTGTCACCATCAAACACTCCCAGGACAGGTACAGCACGGGGTTAGATACAGAGTAAAGCTCCCTTGACACTGTCCCCATCAAACACTCCCAGGAGAGGTACAGCACGGGGTTAGATTCAGAGTAAAGCTCCCTTTACACTTTCCCCATCAAACACTCCCAGGACAGGTACAGCACGGGGTTAGACACAGATTAAAGCTCCATCTACACTGTCTCCATCAAACACTCCCAGGACAGGTAGAGCACGGGGTTAGATACAGAGTAAAGCTCCCTCTACACTTACCCCATCAAACACTCCCAGGACAGGTACAGCACGGGGTTAGATACAGAGTAAAGCTCCCTCTACTCTGTCCCCATCAAACACTCCCAGGAGAGGAACAGCACGGTGTTAGACACAGAATAAAGATCTCTCTATACTGTCCCCTTCAAACAGTCCCAGGACAGGTACAGCACGGGGTTAGATACAGAGTAAAGATACCTCTACACTGTCCCAATCAAACACTACCAGGACAGTCACTGCACGGGGTTAGATACAGAGTAAATCTCCCTCTCCACTGTCCCCATCAAACACTCCCAGGACAAGTACAGCACGAGGTTAGATACAGAGTAAAGCTCCCTCTACACTGTCCCCATCAAACACTCCCAGGACAGGTGCAGCACGGGGTTAGATACAGAGTAAAGCTCCCTCTCCACTGATCCCATCAAACACTCCCAGGACAGATACAGCACGGGGTTAGATACAGAGTAAAGCTCCCTCTACACTGTCACCATCAAACACTCCCAGGAGAGGCACAGCATGGGGTTTAGATACAGAGTAAAGCTCCCTCTACACTGTCCCCATCAAACACCCCCAGGACAGGTACAGTACGGGGTTAGATACAGAGTAAAGGTCCCTTGACACTGTCCCCATCAAACACCCCCAGGACAGGTACAGCACGGGGTTAGATACAGAGTAAAGCTCCCTCTGCACTGTCCCCATCAAACACTCCCAGGACAGGTAGAGCACCGAGTAAGATACAGAGTAAAGCTCCCTCTACACTGTCCCCATCAAACACTCCCAGGACAGGTACAGCACGTGGTTAGATACAGAGTAAAGCTCCCTCTTCTCTGTCCCCATCAAACACTTCCAGGACAGGTACAGCACTGGGTTAGATACAGAGTAAAGCTCCCTCTCCACTGTCCCCATCAAACACTCCCAGGACAGGTAGAGCACCGAGTAAGATACAGAGAAAAGCTCCCTCTACACTTTCCCCATCAAACACCCCCAGGACAGGTACAGTATGGGGTTAGATACAGAGTAAAGCTCCCTTGACACTGTCCCCATCAAACACCCACAGGACAGGTACAGCACGGGGTTAGATACAGAGTAAAGCTCCCTCTACACTGTCCCCATCAAACACTCCCAGGACAGGTAGAGCACGGGGTTAGATACAGAGTAAAGCTCCCTCTACACTGTCCCCATCAAACACTCCCAGGACAGGTACAGCACGGGGTTAGATACAGATTAAAAGTCCATCTACACTGTCCCCATCAAACACCCCCAGGACAGGTACAGCACGGGGTTACATACAGAGTAAAGCTCCCTCTACTCTGTGCCCATCAAACATTTCAAGGCCAGGTACAGCACTGGGTTAGATACAGAGTAAAGCTCCCTCTACACTGTCCCCATCAAACACTCCCAGGACAGGTACAGCACGGGGTTAGATGCAGAGTAAAGCTCCCTCTACACTGTCACCATCAAACACTCCCTGGACAGGTACAGCACGGGGTTAGATGCAGAGTAAACCTCCCTCTACACTGTCCCCATCAAACACTCCCAGGACAGGCTCAGCATGGGGTTTAGATACAAAGTAAAGCTACCTCTACACTGTTCCCATCAAACACTCCCAGGACAGGTACAGCACGGGGTTAGATACAAAGTAAAGCTACCTCTACACTGTCCCCATCAAACACTCCCAGGACAGGTACAGCACGGGGTTAGATACAGAGTAAAGCTCCCTCTATACTGTCCCCAACAAACACTCCCAGGACAGGCACAGCACGGGGTTTAGATACAGAGAAAAGCTCCCTCTACACTGTACCCATTAAACACTCCCAGGACAGACACAGCACGGTGTTAGATACAGAGTAAAGCTCCCTCTACACTGTCCCCATCAAACACTCCCAGGACAGGTAGAGCACGGGGTTAGATACAGAGTAAAGCTCCCTCTACACTGTCCCCATCAAACACTCCCAGGACACGTACAGCACGGGGTTAGATACAGATTAAAAGTCCATCTACACTGTCCCCATCAAACACCCCCAGGACAGGCTCAGCACGGGGTTTAGATACAAAGTAAAGCTACCTCTACACTGTCCCCATCAAACACTCCCAGGACAGGTACAGCACGGGGTTAGATACAGAGTAAAGCTCCCTCTACTCTGTCCCCATCAAACTCTCCCAGGAGAGGAACAGCACGGTGTTAGACACAGAATAAAGATCTCTCTATACTGTCCCCTTCAAACAGTCCCAGGACAGGTACAGCACGGGGTTAGATACAGAGTAAAGATACCTTTACACTGTCCCAATCAAACACTACCAGGACAGGCACTGCACGGGGTTAGATACAGAGTAAAGCTCCCTCTCCACTGTCCCCATCAAACACTCCCAGGACAAGTACAGCACGAGGTTAGATACAGAGTAAAGCTCCCTCTATACTGTCCCCATCAAACACTCCCAGGACAGGTGCAGCACGTGGTTAGATACAGAGTAAAGCTCCCTCTCCACTGTCACCATCAAACACTCCCAGGACAGGTACAGCACGGGGTTAGATACAGAGTAAAGCTCCCTTGACACTGTCCCCATCAAACACTCCCAGGAGAGGTACAGCACGGGGTTAGATACAGAGTAAAGCTCCCTTTACACTTTCCCCATCAAACACTCCCAGGACAGGTACAGCACGGGGTTAGACACAGATTAAAGCTCCATCTACACTGTCTCCATCAAACACTCCCAGGACAGGTACAGCACGGGGTTAGATACAGAGTAAAGCTCCCTCTACACTTACCCCATCAAACACTCCCAGGACAGGTACAGCACGGGGTTAGATACAGAGTAAAGCTCCCTCTACTCTGTCCCCATCAAACACTCCCAGGAGAGGAACAGCACGGTGTTAGACACAGAATAAAGATCTCTCTATACTGTCCCCTTCAAACAGTCCCAGGACAGGTACAGCACGGGGTTAGATACAGAGTAAAGATACCTCTACACTGTCCCAATCAAACACTACCAGGACAGTCACTTCACGGGGTTAGATACAGAGTAAATCTCCCTCTCCACTGTCCCCATCAAACACTCCCAGGACAAGTACAGCACGAGGTTAGATACAGAGTAAAGCTCCCTCTACACTGTCCCCATCAAACACTCCCAGGACAGGTGCAGCACGGGGTTAGATACAGAGTAAAGCTCCCTCTCCACTGATCCCATCAAACACTCCCAGGACAGATACAGCACGGGGTTAGATACAGAGTAAAGCTCCCTCTACACTGTCACCATCAAACACTCCCAGGACAGGCACAGCATGGGGTTTAGATACAGAGTAAAGCTCCCTCTACACTGTCCCCATCAAACACCCCCAGGACAGGTACAGTACGGGGTTAGATACAGAGTAAAGGTCCCTTGACACTGTCCCCATCAAACACCCCCAGGACAGGTACAGCACGGGGTTAGATACAGAGTAAAGCTCCCTCTACACTGTCCCCATCAAACACTCCCAGGACAGGCTCAGCACGGGGTTTAGATACAAAGTAAAGCTACCTCTACACTGTTCCCATCAAACACTCCCAGGACAGGTACAGCACGGGGTTAGATACAAAGTAAAGCTACCTCTACACTGTCCCCATCAAACACTCCCAGGACAGGTACAGCACGGGGTTAGATACAGAGTAAAGCTCCCTCTATACTGTCCCCAACAAACACTCCCAGGACAGGCACAGCACGGGGTTTAGATACAGAGAAAAGCTCCCTCTACACTGTACCCATTAAACACTCCCAGGACAGACACAGCACGGTGTTAGATACAGAGTAAAGCTCCCTCTACACTGTCCCCATCAAACACTCCCAGGACAGGTAGAGCACGGGGTTAGATACAGAGTAAAGCTCCCTCTACACTGTCCCCATCAAACACTCCCAGGACAGGTACAGCACGGGGTTAGATACAGATTAAAAGTCCATCTACACTGTCCCCATCAAACACCCCCAGGACAGGCTCAGCACGGGGTTTAGATACAAAGTAAAGCTACCTCTACACTGTCCCCATCAAACACTCCCAGGCCAGGTACAGCACGGGGTTAGATACAGAGTAAAGCTCCCTCTACACTGTCCCCATCAAACACTCCCAGGACAGGTACAGCACGGGGTTAGATACAGAGTAAAGCTCCCTCTACACTGTCCCCATCAAACACTCCCAGGACAGGTACAGCACGGGGTTAGATACAGAGTAAAGCTCCCTCTCCACTGTCCCCAGCAAAAACTCCCAGGACAGGTACAGCACGGGGTTAGATACAGAGTAAAGCCCCCTCTACACTGTCCCCACCAAACACTCCCAGGACAGGCACAGCACGGGGTTTAGATACAGAGAAAAGCTCCCTCTACACTGTCCCCATTACACACTCCCAGGAAAGGTACTGCACGGGGTTAGATACAGAGTAAAGCTCCCTCTCCACTGTCCCCATCAAACACTCCCAGGACAGGTACTGCACGGGGTTAGATACAGAGTAAAGCTCCCTCTACACTGTCCCCATCAAACACCCCCAGGAAAGGTACAGTACGGGGTTAGATACAGAGTAAAGCTCCCTTGACACTGTCCCCATCAAACAGCCCCAGGACAGGTACAGCACGGGGTTAGATACAGTGAAAAGCTCCCTCTACACTGTCCCCATCAAACACTCCCAGGACAGGTAGAGCACGGGGTTAGATACAGAGAAGAGCTCCCTCTTCACTGTCCCCATCAAACACTCCCAGGACAGGTACAGCACGTGGTTAGATACAGATTAAACGTCCATCTAAACTGTCCACATCAAACACCTCCAGGACAGGTACAGCACGGGGTTAGATGCAGAGTAAAGCTCCCTCTACACTGTCCCCATCAAACACTCCCAGGACAGGTACAGCACGGGGTTAGATGCAGAGTAAAGCTCCCTCGACACTGTCCCCATCAAACACTCCCAGGACAGGTACAGCACGGGGTTAGATACAGAGTAAATCTCCCTCCACACTGTCCCCATCACCAGGACAGGTACAGCACGGGTTTATATACAGAGTAAAGCTACCTCTACACTCTCCCCATCAAACACTCCCAGGACAGACACAGCACGGTGTTAGATACAGAGTAACGCTCCCTCTCCACTGTCCCCATCAAACACTCCCAGGACTGGTAGAGCACCGAGTAAGATACAGAGTAAAGCTCCCTCTACACTGTCCCCATCAAACACTCCCAGGACAGATATAGCACGGGGTTACATACAGAGTAAAACTCCCTTTCCACTGTCCCCATCAAACACTCCCAGGATAGGTACAGCACGGGGTTAGATACAGATTAAAGGTCCATCTACACTGTCCCCATCAAACATCCCCAGGACAGGTACAGCACGGGGTTAGATATAGAGTAAAGCTCCCTCTACACTGTCCCCATCAAACACTCCCAGGAGAGGTACAGCACGGCGTTAGGCACAGAATAAAGATCTCTCTACACTGTCCCCTTCAAACACTCCCAGGAAAGGTACAGCATGGGTTTAGTTACAGAGTAAAGCTCCCTCTCCACTGTCCCCATCAAACACTCCCAGGACAGGTACAGAACGGGGTTAGATGCAGAGTAAAGCTCCCTCTACACTGTCCGCATCAAACACTCCCAGGACAGGTACAGCACGGGGTTAGATGCAGAGTAAAGCTCCCTCTACACTGTTCCCATCAAACACTCCCAGGACAGGTACAGAACGGGCTTAGATGCAGAGTAAAGCTCCCTCTACACTGTCCGCATCAAACACTCCCAGGACAGGTACAGCACGGGGTTAGATGCAGAGTAAAGCTCCCTCTACACTGTTCCCATCAAACACTCCCAGGACAGGTACAGCACGGGTTTAGTTACAGAGTAAAGCTCCCTCTCCACTGTTCCCATCAAACACTCCCAGGACAGATACAGCACGGGGTTAGATACAGAGTAAAGCTCTCTCTGCACTGTCCCCACCAAACACTCCCAGGACAGGCACTGCACGGGGTTTAGATACAGAGTAAAGCTCGCTCTACACAGTCCCCACCAAACACTCCCAGGACAGGCACAGCATGGGGTTTAGATACAGAGTAAAGCTCCCTCTACACTGTCCCCATCAAACACTCCCAGGACAGATACAGCACCGGGTTAGATACAGAGTAAATCTCCCTCTACACTGTCCCCATCAAACACTCCCAGGACAGGTACAGTACGGGGTTAGATACAGAGCTAAGCTCCCTCTACACTGTCCCCATCAAACACTCCCAGGACAGGTACAGCACGGGGTTAGATACAGAGTAAAGCTCCCTCTACACTGTCCCCATCAAACACTCCCAGGACAGGTACAGCACATGGTTAGATACAGAGTAAAGCTCCCTCTACTCTGTCCCCATCAAACTCTCCCAGGAGAGGAACAGCACGGTGTTAGACACAGAATAAAGATCTCTCTATACTGTCCCCTTCAAACAGTCCCAGGACAGGTACAGCACGGGGTTAGATACAGAGTAAAGATACCTCTACACTGTCCCAATCAAACACTACCAGGACAGGCACTGCACGGGGTTAGATCCAGAGTAAAGCTCCCTCTCCACTGTCCCCATCAAACACTCCCAGGACAAGTACAGCACGAGGTTAGATACAGAGTAAAGCTCCCTCTACACTGTCCCCATCAAACACTCCCAGGACAGGTGCAGCACGGGGTTAGATACAGAGTAAAGCTCCCTCTCCACTGTCACCATCAAACACTCCCAGGCCAGGTACAGCACGGGGTTAGATACAGAGTAAAGCTCCCTTGACACTGTCCCCATCAAACACTCCCAGGAGAGGTACAGCACGGGGTTAGATACAGAGTAAAGCTCCCTTTACACTTTCCCCATCAAACACTCCCAGGACAGGTACAGCACGGGGTTAGACACAGATTAAAGCTCCATCTACACTGTCCCTTTCAAACAGTCCCAGGACAGGTACAGCACGGGGTTAGATACAGAGTAAAGATACCTCTACACTGTCCCAATCAAACACTAGCAGGACAGGCACTGCACGGGGTTAGATACAGAGTAAATCTCCCTCTCCACTGTCCCCATCAAACACTCCCAGGACAAGTACAGCACGAGGTTAGATACAGAGTAAAGCTCCCTCTACACTGTCCCCATCAAACACTCCCAGGACAGGTGCAGCACGGGGTTAGATAAAGAGTAAAGCTCCCTCTCCACTGATCCCATGAAACACTCCCAGGACAGATACAGCACGGGGTTAGATACAGAGTAAAGCTCCCTCTACACTGTCACCATCAAACACTCCCAGGAAAGGCACAGCACGGGGTTTAGATACAGAGAAAAGCCCCCTCTCCACTGTCCCCATCAAACACTCCCAGGACAGGTACAGCACGGGGTTAGATACAGAGTAAAGCTCCCTCTACACTGTCCCTATCACCAGGACAGGTACAGCACGGGTTTAGATACAGAGTAAAGAATCCTCTACACTGTCCCCATCAAACACTCCCAGGACAGGTACAGCACGGGGTTAGATACAGAGTAAAGCTCCGTCTACACTGTCCCCATCTAACACTTCCAGGACAGGTACAGCACGGTGTTAGATACAGAGTAAAGCACCCTCTGCACTGTCCCCATCAAACACTCCCAGGACAGGTACAGCACGGGGTTCGATACAGAGTAAATCTCCCTCTACTCTGTCCCCATCAAACTCACCCAGGACAGGTACAGCACGGGGTTAGATACAGAGTAAAGCTCCCTCTACACTGTCCCCATCAAACACTCCCAGGACAGGCACAGCTCGGGGTTAGATACAGAGTAAAGCTCCCTTTCTACTGTCCCCAGCAAACACTCCCAGGACAGGTACAGCACGGGGTTAGATACAGAGTAAAGCCCCCTCTTCACTGTCCCCACCAAACACTCCCAGGACAGGCACAGCACGGGGTTTAGATACAGAGAAAAGCTCCCTCTACACTGTCCCCACCAAACACTCCCAGGACAGGTACAGCACGGGGTTAGATACAGAGTAAAGCTCCCTCCCCACTGTCCCCATCAAACACTCCCAGGACAGGTAGAGCACCGAGTAAGATACAGTGTAAAGCTCCTTCTACACTGTCCCCATCAAACACCCCCAGGACAGGTGCAGCACGGGGTTGGATACAGATTAAAAGCCCATCTACACTGTCCCCATCAAACACCCCCAGGACAGGTACAGTACGGGGTTAGATACAGAGAAAAGCTCCCTTGACACGGTCCCCATCAAACACCCCCAGGACAGGTACAGTACGGGGTTAGATAGAGTGTAAATCTCCCATGACACTGTCCCCATCAAACACCCCCAGGACAGGTACAGCACGGGGTTAGGTACAGAGTAAAGCTCCCTCTACACTGTCCCCATCAAACACTCCTAGGACAGGTACAGCACGGGGTTAGATGCAGAGTAAAGCTCCCTCGACACTGTCCCCATCAAACACTCCCAGGACAGGTACAGCACGGGGTTAGATGCAGAGTAAAGCTCCCTCGACACTGTCCCCATCAAACACTCCCAGGACAGGTACAGCACGGGTTTAGATACAGAGTAAAACTACCTCTACACTGTCCCCATCAAACACTCCAAGGACAGGTACAGCACGGGGTTAGATACAGAGTAAAACTCCCTCTATACTGTCCCCACCAAACACTCCCAGGACAGGCACAGCACGGTGTTTAGATACAGAGAAAAGCTCCCTCTACACTGTCCCCATTAAACACTCCCAGGACAGGTACAGCACGTTGTTAGATACAGAGTAACGCTCCCTCTCCACTGTCCCCATCAAACACTCCCAGGACTGGTAGAGCACCGAGAAAGATACAGAGTAAAGCTCCCTCTACACTGTCCCCATCAAACATTCCCAGGAGAGGAACAGCACGGTGTTAGACACAGAATAAAGATCTCTCTATACTGTCCCCATCAAACAGTCCCAGGACAGGTACAGCACGGGGTTAGATACAGAGTAAAGATACCTCTACACTGTCCCAATCAAACACTCCCAGGACATGCACTGCACGGGGTTAGATACAGAGTAAAGCTCCCTCTACACTGTCCCCACCAAACACTCCCAGGACAGGTGCAGCACGGGGTTAGATACAGAGTAAAGTTCCCTCTCCACTGATCCCATCAAACACTCCCAGGAGAGTTACAGCACGGGGTTAGATACAGAGAAAAGCTCCCTCTACACTGTCCCTATTGTTGGGAGTTTGTACTGAGTATTGTATAAGTATAGGTAACTTGTCCTAGATATTATATAACCTAGATATGGCATGCAGAATCATAGGTTTTAGTGAAATAATAAAATAGAGTTAGGTGAGTAATGAAATGAATGGGTGATCTATGTAACCTGATGTAATTTAGCATAACCCTGTGTGAAGTAACATAATCAAACACAGAATAGACAACCTAATGTAATCAAGTATAGTTGACATAATCAAAGCAGAAGACCCAGAAAAGTAGCTTAGCAATTACTAATTAATAAAAGCAACTACTAATCATTTGGGAATACAGTGAATATTGCTTCGTGACTTACTTTAGTAATAAACCATAATAAACAAGAAAGAATAAAGAAAGCAGATGTTTCCTATACATTCGGCCTAAGTCAGCTAAACCACGATTGTTGCACAAGCAGAAAAGTAGAGATAAGGGCAGGAGTTATAACCACCATGGTTTAAGAGACAGAGAGAGGAAAAAGGAAGCGACCAATCGTGACTAAAACAGATAAAAGGCATCTAAAAATAATAGTGGCCAAAAGCGAGGTCCGGTTGTAGAGTAAGATAAGAAAGATGAGGACCTTGAGATATGGAACTAAAATGTATATAAAAAGCCTGTAAGCCTGAGGGCTCTTCGGATTGTTCCGGACATCCCGATTTTATTCTCTTGTACTAGTTGAATAAAATCCACTGCTTGGAAGATCGCTGTTCAGACTCTCTGTTCTAATCGATACTCACGAATTGTCGTCTTGGGGAACCACGACAGAATTGGCGCTGCGAGCAGGGTTGGAGCGAGATCGCCCAGAAAAGCATCTGGAAGGAGTGGCGGAGACGGAGGTCCGACCGGGGCTGGACATCCCAAAGCCGGCATTCTGACAGCAAGGTGAGCAAATTTGTATTGCATGTAAATCCTTGTTGTCGGAAAAGGGATCTCGAGGCCCGGCGCACCCGGCTCTTTGCTGGTCCTGGATCTCCCCAAACCCAAAAGATATCCTGCAAAGGTGAAGCTAAATTGGGTAAAGTACTTTGAGAGACTGAGCCTGATCTGAAGAGTGGAGCATTGCATGCAAAAGCGCGCTGAGAATACTGTATTGTCTGTGAATGGGTAAAAAGTGAGACGGGAAAAAGACCGAACGCTAAATTAATGCAATTAGGTTAAGTCAAGCGGTTTGGAGCGGGTTTTTCAGGTCACGACTTGCCCGGAAGAGAGTAAGTGTGGAAGAATCTGCCAGTCCAAACCTACCCAGGACCTCGGGTAACGGACGTCAACCGAGAGGGAGAGAGATCAGTGAGAGATCGCTCTCTGACCTAATACGGTAATTAAAAGCACATTACACTGACACGACCACCTAGCGGTGAGATTGATACAACAGGTTGAAAAGAAAAGTCAGGGGATTAAAAATTAACAAAAAACAGAAGCAACCCTGGATTGGGAAAAGGTTACACATGTAACTAATTTAGAAGAGATAAAAAATGAGTGGCCGTATGTGAACTGGGAAGAAATAGCCGACAGGAATTGGATAGACGAGATAGAATTAGAAACTCTAGAGAAATTAATAAAGGAATCTGACCGCTACAGGGTTTCTGTACAAATAGACAAACAAGTGAGAACATACTACCCCATAGCCCGGGAGAGGAAGATAGTGCCGGGACAGGGGATTACTGGGAAGTGGATATCGGAACCCCGGTTAGAGTTACAGATATTGACAAAGGAAACCCAAGAGAAAGGTAAACAGGGGACTGAACACGGGAAAATAATACAGCAAGTGATCATCACTGTGATACCTAACTCTGACAAATTGAGTGATAAGAATTGTGACAGTAGCCCAAAAAGACGAATAATGGAACACAAGTTTAGAACACCAGTGGAGAAATTAGGGGAGAAGTTCCCAGCCCTTAGGGGAGATATAGAACACGTTTCTAAAAAGTGGGCTAAAAGAACAAGCAAGACCAATACACAGTGGCCGGAGGAAGGCACATGGGACGTAGAGAGGTGTGAGGACCAGAAAGGAATGATAAAGAACTATAAAATTAAGGATAAATCGAGCAAAAGAAGGGAGAAGCGAGAAAAGGAGTTAGAAATACTAGCATTGTTTGAGCAAGAGGGGAAAGAGAAAAGAAGGGCATGGAGGGGGGACAGGAGGCAGATGCCAGTACAATTTCGGGAAAAAGCAGAATTGGAAGATCCAAACGAAGCCCCGCCCCCATATTTAGGGGAACAGAGCTCCAAGGGACTGTACCCAGTTATATCAGGTACAATGAATTTTGAGGGAGAATATAACATGGAACCAATGACGAAGGATGAATGGAAAGAAAGGGAGAGAGAAAAGAAACAAGATATAGAAGAAGCGGCTAGGAAAGTAGAAGAGGAGTTGGATGAGCTGAGTCAAAAGAGAAAGGAATTGATAGAAGAAGTAAATATGGTAGAACTTTTGGAATGGGCAAAGGAGACAATGAAAGCGGATAAGGAACGAGAAAGGAGAGGGAAGAATGTTAAAGAGGGATGTAAGTGGAGAACAGAAGAGGATCTCTCCAAATATGGGAGTGAGACGTCACAGGGAAGAATAGAAGGAAAGAGAGTAGGATGGAACAGAGAGGAAAAAGAAAAAGAAGAGATAGGCTGGGAAGTACCCGAAGGGACAAATAGACAAAGATTGGAAAAGCCATGGACATGGAAACACCCAGAGAGGTACCCGGAGAAAAATAGAAAAAAGGGAAAGATGGAAGAAGAGACAGAAGCAAGTAGTGAAGACGAAGGGGGACAATCAGTGTTAGGGGGACGAAGAAAATCACTGCGAAAGAAACACAAACCTGTGAAATTTCCAGATGAGGATAGAAGAGAAAAAAGCATGCTCCCAGTGATTCTGAAGGGTGGCAGACTGCAGTATATCCCTTGGTCAGGACAGGATCTGCCTAGTTTAATTAATGAATTACCCAATATTTTGGATGGAGCTGGAAGGTGGATTGGACAGTTGGAGGCGGGAATGATGGGGAAAAGGATGGCACTGGGTGACGTCAAAGCTCTCTTGACAAAGGTGCTAGGAATGGACCAAATGGCAGAAATAATGAGACGTGCAGGCATCCCGATGGCAGCTTATGACCCAGACGTAGATGGGACACCCATGGACCCGTATCGCCAAGACATATGGCAGGCATTGCGGGATACATACCCCAACCGAATGGATGTAAAAACCCTAAGGGGGGAGCCATTGGGTGAGGAGGAGAATGCGGCTGTATACGTGGAAAAACAATTAAGAAGATGGAGAAGGGACACGGAAAGGGACATTCTAACAGACCCACTGACCAATGCCATGTTCCGGGCTACAATACTGGAGGGCTTGCCAGTCCCAGCTAAAACAAGACTGGAGGAGGTGGTGGGCTTGGACTCAAAAAGTTACCGAGAGTTTGTTGATTATGTTGCCCATGCAGTAGAGAGACATCGCAAAGATGAAAAGAATGCAGACAAACAGCTGAAGGAGATACAACGTAAACTCCTTCA